>NW_024428206.1:0-36424 GCF_017562075.2 Anopheles merus | reverse complement strand
GTGTCCATTAGCAGCATTAGCGTTAGCGTTAGCGGTGCTAGAAAACGGGGAGGTGGGAAAAGGAAACATTTGCCACAGGAAAGAAAAGGACAGAGAGAAGGAAGAGAGAGAGAGAGAGAGGAGAGAGAGAAAGCGAAAAAAAACCAATTCCAGTCATAGTGCGCTACCAAACCACGCTACCCAGCTACAAAGTCACTACTTTTGCACTACTCTAAGCGGAAAAGGAAGAGCTGCCTGCGGTTGATGAGCAACACACTTCAAATGGTGATACAAAACACATCCTTAAACGAGCAAAAACGAAACTTTAATTAAACAAACGACATACAAAAACACACACAATAGGAAGGGAAGAGAAAAGAAAACAGACACTTTGCGTAACAAGCGAACAATGTGCGATTTTATTCTGTGTTGCTCTGCCGTGGGGTGCTGTTGGCCACAGCTCGGCACAACAATTTTTACGCGTACACAAACACAACACTTGAACGGAACCGAACCCTGCCTGAACAGGAATTGCACTTGGGAGTTTAATAAATTACTTTCAACGATTTTATAAACTTTCTGCAAAGCAGATCCGAAGACGACGAACGAATACAGTGAGCTTAATATTAGGGGCAAAGGGCCGTACAACTTAAAGTAAATCCTGCTTCGACCGGGGAAGATTTAATTTAGACACGGTACATTAATTGCTACTGGTGCTTAACACGATATTAGAGTACGCAGGTATCGCAGTGTGGCTAGATTTCGCAAAGACCTAGACGAATTTTAAATACACGAACCATCATCGGGGTGGGTAGGGGCAAACCAAAGACATACATTACAAGCCAATCAGTGACCTCCGGCCTTTGGGTGAGTGTTTTTTTTAGGTAAAATTGCTGGAAAGAAATAAAAAGTAAATAAAAAAAACATGTATAAAACAAACAAAACCAAACAAATGGGGTAAATAATGAACAGAGAAGGGAAACAACTGTTTGAAACGAAAGACAAAAGCGTGCATGTAAGCTGATGATCTTATGTTTGCTAAATAAGCTACCGTAAATGGTGTGTTTTTTAGGTAGCAGGGGGTAAACTGTTGCTCGTTTGTTGTAAAGTTGCCCAAAAATTGAATATTACCTGTTCGGTTCCGTTGAAACTGTTGTGGGGCTGTTGTGAATTATCTGAAAAAAAGAGGATATTAATTATAATTTATTGCGAATATAAATAGAAAAATGTTAAATTTATTGTATTCAGAACACAAAAAAAAAAATTTTTTCAATTGGGGAAACTTTGCAGTGCTAAATTAAGACGAAATGTTGATGCAAATTGCATACCTTGGGGCGGATTTAAATGCTGTATCCAGTATGCGTGACAAACCGCCTAAAATGCTGCAATCTGCATGGCACTATAATTGCGTTACGACATTTTGCACCTCTTGTTTGGTTTAGTTTTGATAAAAAAGCAGTTAGCAACAAGCATAAACCGAAAAAAATGAGAAGCTGTTAGAAGCCTTCTCCACCTGCGGCTAATTAATTCATAACGAATATTCAAACGTTCCGAAATTGACAATGAAAATGCAGCTAACACGGCGGCGGGCACAAGGCATAGTAGAACACACCGTTCGCGTGACCTCATTACCAATGTTCCCGCTGAAAGTGAGAATCGTGTGTCTCGTGGTCCACATTTGTGACATGCTGTTTAAAGTTAAATGGCTTTAAAAACACAAGCTGCACACCATCGCACTGCACTGCTGCTCCTCCCTGGTTGCGTGTGGGGAAAAAACTAGGTTCCTTCAGAAACAACCATCAAGCGTCCAGTTTGGCGTTTGCGTGCAAGCGTTCGCAGTGTATTTTAAACCGAGCCAAGCAATGAGGCCAACTACTTTAAAATGATCATTTGCGTGAAAAACTGACCAACGGCGGATAGATTGCATGATTGTGGGTAGTTGTACGGGAGAGCTCCAGCCAAGGGTGCAGCAGTTTCTTCAAAATTGGACCACAACAAACGATCAAGAAAATGTGCAACCGCGCAATCAAGGACATAACTGGTTGCCATCGCAAATCAAAGAAATGTTTCCTGACCTGAAGCAATTCCGCGCAAAAGGCCAGGGATCAGGAGGATAGCCTGCCCTGCTCACAAAAAACTGAGCAATCAATCGGGCAAATCAAGAACCTTCGCATAACGTACGAGGAGTTCCCATTAACGATCCAAGCAAAAAGTGGTAATTTTCTTTTCCTTTGAACCATCACACTTTGCACAAGTAAATTGCAAGCAGTGTGTGTGTGTGTCTGTGTATGTGCCATGTTTGCTTGCTTTGCATGTATCCGATCTGATCCTATCGCAAAGTCGATGCAGTCTTGCGGCCACAGTTCACACCTAAGTTAGCACGAGCAGTTCCGCAAACCGTGCGCCCGCCGCACGATAACGAGTACTTTAAAGCGAACGCGTCCTTGGAAGGTTGTTTTGGAAAGGAAAGCAAAGGGAAAAAAGGAGCGCAAAGATTTATTACCACCAACATGCCATTGGTACGCTGACGCTGGGCAGTAGTTAGACTATCGGATGCATGCGAAACACTGCCGGCCGGGGATTAGTGGGCGTTTAATTGAAATGCAACTAGGCGGACGTCCTGCCGGAAGAGGCCGGAGGCATGTGTAATCGATTGCCGTGACAGCAGCAGGCGTGGTTGGTGTTGGTGTTTGCATAAACGATGAAGCAATCAGATCATTACAAAGTGATGATTTATCAGTATTGATATGCAATTTTACAACACAGTGATGCCTTTGTAAGGCAAACCTTCAAGGGAGAAACATGAGGAAACTACCTAAACGGGTAGATAACGACCCAAGTGACATTTGCTCGATAATGTTTTTCCATATCTGCTCGATTAGTATTCGATACGCCTGAAATTGTGGATTTGTGTGTGATCAAGTGTGTTGAAAGCGCTAAGATTTGGCGTGTTCGTAAATTAGACTCTCTTCTATCGATGGACTATGCCGTCGAGCTCATTTAAATTCGTAGCTTTGATTTTTCATGAAAAACAAAATCGAATTTTGTGTGACGTTGTTTTATAAAAAATTCGATACTATTGAAGTATAAAATGGCAACATGACCCACAATAACGATAGGAAACATAATTTCCGATCGAATTTGGAAGAAAGCAAAAAAAAAGTCGCATAACAGTTGATTTTACAGGATTTTTTTCTAAATTTCCTGAAACTGGTGCAGTTTCAAGGAAGTTTAAGGCTCCAGTTTAAGGGAATTCAAATTCCCGGTTATACGTGCTCGAAAATGTCAATTGGGGAGTATCTAAGAGACCAACAATTAAGATCTGACATTCTTTGAACGTAGAATAACATGATTTTGTTAATTTTTATACCAGATCTTGAAGATATTGCAGATATAGCAGTAAACTACACATCATAACATAGAACTGCAGACTTGCATTTAAAGAAATGTAGATCTGCCAGACAACGATCTTGATAAAAGATCTTAGAGCAATTGGTATAAGATATCTTCTCAGCACTGCTAAGGTTTGTTTGGTGTTCATGCAAACTTTAGGGACTTTAAGTAAGCTCAATAACCAATCCATACCAACTGAAACAATTCGAATTGTACGATACTTACTTTTGTTGCGAGGTCCAAGTTTGCAGTAACACCAAAATAGGACCTCGTAATGTTAATTTCTCAAGAATTTCCCTCAAATTCCTTAGTTACTTGGAAGCAAACCAAACAAAGAACTGGGACTAGAGCCCCAGCACCTGAACTAAACAAAACTGTGCACACTCGGAAATTGTCCATAAACTATTTGCCTAAATTGTTCTTCATCACTTTCACGACAGTTCCATAAGGTGCTTTGCTGGCCGGCGAAGAAACAATACAGAATTTCTAGCCCCACATACCACACAGTTTGTTGGCGTGATTGCAAACAGTTACATTAAACATGCAACAATTTCACCCCAAACGCTATGACAGTAATTTCCAACTATGAGGGAGAAAGATATTGTTCCATTCCTTCCAAGAATTTCACCCTGCTTTAAAGCAAAAGTAAAGAAATAAAACTAAAACTTCAGAGTTTCACGTTGATTCGAAAGGCACGCAACATATAAGCAGCCGGAATGTTACATTCCTTTGTCGTTTTTCTCCCCCTGACAGGTGATAAAATCTAATTTCTTGCATTTTTAATGTCCCGATTCATGTCACTCATACACACACACACACACACACACACACACACACACACACACACACACACACACACACACACACACACACACACACACACACACACACACACACACACACACACACACACACACACACACACACACAACACACACACACACACACACACACACACACAGAAAAGCTGCTTGAAATAGAAATAATTAGCACAAGCGAAGCATCACAAAGGGGTTAAAAATGCAAATTTTCCGGAACGTGTACACGCGACAGATTACATCCTTACAAAAACGGGAAACTGTGTCCCGTTCGCCGTGTTTTCCTCGGGAAAGCTCATTTTACCAACCGCGCTGGAAAAGTGATTTACCTGTGCCATGCTGCAGGTTGGCCGCTTGGCCGCATACCGACCGACCGGCGGTTGGGCAATGATCGGCATCGGCGCGACGTTCGTTCGGGTCTGCGAGGTGGAACGACGCCTCTCCTCCGTCGTGGTAAACGTTGGCCCGAACAGGTTCGTGTTAGGACTGTGACAGCCGGTGGTGCATTTTGGCAGATGTTTGTGTGTGTGTGTGTGTGTGTGTGTGTGTGTGTGTGTGTGTGTTGAGGATGTGTTTGTAAGGATAAGAAAGGATTGGGTTACAGGAGGTTACAGAAGTGTCAAGAGAAAAAGATGAATATTGAGAAGTGGATTAGCATTAGTATTGCAAACAGGTTTTGCTAGTCGGATGTTAAAGGTAGTGCCCGCTACCACACCCATTGCGCCCGTCCGTTTAGTGTCTAACTCTTCTCATGAAGCCTATGAGTTATCCATCAGGATTTGTTAGACGGTGGTTTAGGCAGAGTGCTTCAGCTCTTCAAAACTTACCTAGCAGTGATGTGCATGCGACGACCATCGATGTCGGTCGAGTTTTGGGCCTTGCTGGCAAAGAAACCTTCATACACGACAAAGTTGTTCATCTGTGGAATCTTCTTGGACAGTCCTGTGTGGGAATAGAGCAGAGTAGTAGTCGTTCAGTAAAAGAAGCATGCTATGATCATAAAAATCTGAATGTCTATATGAATTCTTGAAGTTTTCTTTGAATTTCTGAGACTTGTTTCCTTGTAAATGTATGGCTAATGGATAGTTATAAATTCTGGATATTTTTAAACGATATATTCCTTTCTACATCTTTTTACTCTATCCCTAACCCTCACGTAAGGACGTGAGCTATCACCGCAAGCACTTATTCCATTCCAATCGCACGCTGCACGCTCCTTTCGCGTGCCGCCGGTAGCGCAGTGCAGCGAAATCGCGTGATTTAAACACCATCCATCAGTGGTGGTGTGCTCCTCCAAAGCCTGCCTATAGCACAACCTACAACACCACTCCACTCCCTCAGTTATCGGAGAAGCGTGCGGAACCAAAGGACCATCGCGGTGGCCACTTCGCCCGCGAACAAATCACGCACGTCGACCTTATCCGTGGCGTCGGTTACACCCTACAGCGCGCCCTTACCGTAATGCTTCTGCAGGAAACCGAGCAACTTCTCGGACGGCCGATCGATCGCCAGCTCGTCCGGCTGTATGTTTTCCTCCCGCAGCATATGCTCGAACAGTTCGCGCCCAAGACCGCCGCGCTGGCGGGACTCGTGCACGTAAAAGTCGAGCACACACGGTGCCGTCACGTTGACCGTCTCGCCGGACGGATCAAACACGTACAGCGATTTGCGGCCCACCTTCAGTATGCCGACGACGAAACCACTAAAAGAAGAAAAAAAGGATCATGAAGTGAAATGGTTTATAGGTAATTCTTTGGGAAAGGGAAAATGATTGAAAGCTATCCGGGAGCAACTTACTTTCTGTCGTTCGATTCAAACATCAGATAGATGTGATGGTCCGAGTTGCGCAGCTTTTGGGCGGTCGTTACCGGAACGGAAAGGCCCTGTGCCTGTGCCGACATCGAGCCGATCGTGTTAATGATCTCCGAAATCTGTGCCGTGGCATCGCTGCAAAAAAAAAACAAAAAAACACATAAAAAGAGAATGTAAAGGGCAAAAAGGGAATTATTTTGTCTATAAATCAGCAACAAAAAGAGCACAGTTTGCATAGCATAATTACACACCAGCGGACGGAAGAGAGTGTTAATCGAATTTTGATCGCCTTTCGCTTGTTTTGGACAGGATCGTGGGCAAGGGAAAAACTAACAACACCTTTCCTTCCGGCCATAAATCATTTGCCACCTTGCACCGACACACCCGGCACAGTTTTCAATCGAAACAACAACGAAAAATACTGATCGTGATCTAATACATGATGGACTGCTGCTGCTGCTGCTGCTGCTGCTGCTTGTGTCGGAAACACCCGTCGCATGCTAATGCTCATCAACACTACCAAACAGTACCGCGGGGTGCCCGAGGTGTTGAGCTTCCGCACGAACAAAACAAGGTGTTGACGTGATGCTACACAGAGCCAACAAAATCCAAAAAAAAAAGCAAGGAAACCCCTTCCCAGACACACCTAGATGCTCCACCCGGGTATGATTAATGGGTTCGCTAATTTTGGAAGTGGGCAAAAATGGTCACAAACACGTGTTTAAACTCTGTGCACAGGGCAGCGTTGTGCGAAAGGAGTTGTGCTCTGAGTAATGGTGCCTTGTTTTGGACTCGGGACGATGGTTGTTTCATGTGTGTTTTTGGGGGACCAAACAAGATTTAATGTGCAATAATTATGGCAATAAAAATGATAATCACTAGGACATTTTGGGGGTAGTTGAGGCTAGCGAGAATAGGATTGAGAGTGTACCTAAGAAAATGAGAAACTTAAAATGACCCGAATACTGATTTGGGCTTTATTTGATTCAATTTAATGGCAGTTTTTGGTTGGTAGTGGTTCAAGCTGAATATTTTTAAGTGGCTATCTTCATTTATGTGGTTATTTATTGCTTTCCACCATTATAATTTGCACATTTTGCCACAAGGGGCGCCCCCAAGAGTTTGTCCTTTAAAAAATGGAAGATCTCCTTCAAAATTGAGATCAAATTGAGATCAGTTAACTACGCAAACGTATTTTTAATATTTTTATATTTTTTTGGATACTAAACTGGCTTCAGCTGGTCTTGATCGGGAATCTCACTGTAGCATAACATGATTTCTATAAGCCATCTAAACTGTCTTAAGCCCAACACCAAATGCTATTAAAAATAACTTCACTTTTGCAATTTTCCTGGGCCTGGGTTTAGCCAAAAGAATAGAAACACAGGAACATAAAAACACACACAAAAACTGAGAAAAAAAGAGCAAACGATCGTAACAATACAGCAATAAATTTTACCACATTTTTGTCACGCGAAAACAGCGGAACAGAAAGCGGACAAATTTCGCTAATAGCTTATAATTTTTGCCATTATTCTCACACGAAAGGTGGACACAGCAAAAGCAAGGGAAACACAGCAGCTATCGACACAATTGTCAACAGCAAAGAAGGAAGTGGAATAAAATTGTGTAATAAAATTGAATGGGCTTAACTTTCCGTTCCGAGAATATAAAAGACTAATGACTTGCTGCCCACGACGCGGGGCGCTAAATTTGGTAGTAAGCATTGAAACTAATTTTTGCCGATTTCGTTGTTTGTGACGTGAAACTAAACCGTGAGAAAGGCAATCACCGCAAAAAAATGTAATAAAAAATTGGGATATTTCAAAAAATGACTACTTACAGTGCAACGCGGCGGGACTGTGCAACGAAGCCGGTCGGCAGCAGCGAGTTATTTATCCGAACAATCCGTGCCCGGAACAGGGGATGCATGTTGAAGCGGAACTCCATGATTTTGGAATGGTTTTTTTGTTTTGTTTTGTTACACAATTAGTCACCGATTTCGTTACAATATCACTTCACGCTAACTACACAACACACTGCCAACAATCGAACACCGTCGCGGCTCACTAGAGGCCAGTCAGACCAGTAGAGCTTTGCAGTAGTAATAAATAGGTAAATATTAATATCACAAATGATTGCACTCCGTTCGTTTGCGATGTCGTTGAGCGCCTGTAGCTTCCCGGGCGAACCTCCGTCCTAATACTTCGTGCTGGGAGGAGAATAAATTCTTTCCCCACTTAACGACGACAAATTGAAACTGAAATGCAAAGAAAAGGAAAAGAAAAAAAACACATCGGGAAATGAGAAAATCAACTCTTCTCTCTACTACAACCACATCAGCTCTGTGCTCTGTGCAGGGTAAGGCAAAGGCAAATGGAAATGAAAATGGAGCAGAAAAAAAAACACACCATAAATGTTATTAAAGCTTAGAAAAATGAGTTTTCCTTTCCACTTTCTTCCCCTTGCTCCGGTGCCACAGCCCTTCTTTGCCGTTTGTCCAGCAACAAAACCCCCCCACAACCTTGGCTACGTTACATTTCGCTGACTTTACGACAGGTAGGCACCACCGGCATCGGACCCACCACGGGAGCGTGTGTTTGTGGCTTTCGGTCCGTTGGCTTTTCATCATTTGCGGAAGAAAGAGAGCCACAACATCGCACACCCGTCCATTGACCCGGTTTTCCCATGCCCACCACACACATAACGCGTCGTCCACCTTTCCCAGCAAAGGGTGACATTCATGAATATTTAAGCCATCAATTCAAACGTGATACGAGTGATATTATGAGTGAAGGGAAGGCAGTGAGAGCTTTTTTTTTGCTTTCTTTTTCGGAACGCTCTCCAGAGTTTGGTTAATCCAGCTTGGTCCGGTGGATCAACGGGGGGAATGTATTACAAAATCACCCCACTAATAAGGCCAGCACAATGGATCAATCACAAATCCAAATCCCAAAAAAACAAGCATAATTTTCCCGAATAATTGTGTTGACTCGATCGCATTAAAGCTCTATTTGAAGTTGGCTAATGACAGGATCGATTAAGCATTCATCCATTTCTTCCACCACTCTTCACTTTTATCTGATAAACTCATCCATCGTGCTGTTCGTGAGACTCCATTTCTTTTCCCTCATTCTGCTTTAAAATTCAATGCATTTTTCAATTACACACCATTCGATTCGAGCTTGCGTTCGCGCGGTGGAACATTGAAAACGGCGCAAAGTAAAAGGGAAAGTTTGTTATAGCGTAGCACCTGCGGTCATCGATGCCTGTAGCCGGCCGTAGCCGACATGATGCAATAATTTCCACACGAACGAGCACGAAATGCACAAATCGGGAAAACGCGAACTTGAACTCGTTCGATGGCCGAGGGACATCGAGGGATCACCGCAAAAAAGGTAGGGGCAAGTAGAGAAAGGAAATTAATTCAACTTTCATCTGGTCCGGGGTGGTATAGTAGAAATTGTGTTTCTCTAAAATGAGAACTAAAATTGCATTAAACATTTGGTGGAAATCAATGAAATAAACGATACTCCAAGAGGGCTTAAATGCTAGAAAATACAAATTCATATTTCTTATAGGAAACCAACCGAACAAACAACCAAATCAAGTTGAAGGAGGAATCTAGAAGCCCCGTCTTAGCAGTCGAGCACTCCCCAACGAGTCAAGTTGAAGGAGTCATGCTATATTTCCCCTATCGTTGCTTTTTTCCTCAACACCTTACCTTTAGGGGTGGGTGACCTGAAGTGAAATCCTTTTCTTACCCTGTGCGAAGGACATTTTTACTACTTTCATTAATCGATCCTACGATGATGTTTTTTTGTTTATTTGGCACCCACACCAATAAAGGTTCTTTGCAGTAGCTCCCCCGGCACTGCGATCGATAGACTTGCTGGCGGATTTTTTGAAGGAATACACGTAACGTGCGGTAAGAAACGTTACTTCACAACCTCCCCACGATGAGCACGGATCGATGGTGATGGATATGTTAATTAGTTTCGCACCGCAGCTGGAAATAAAATCACGTCCAAATAAGTCGCCGACTTGCCGACTACCAAGCAAATGATGACATAAATGCGCTGGGGTCTGTTGGTAAGGGGGGAACTGTTTTGTTGCGCTACTTGCTTGCGTGGATGAATAAACCTACTGCATCATTGTGGCATTTGGAGCTGAGTTGTCTAGAACTGAGTTGTTTGGTTGGCTAGAACTAGCAACTCGTCAGAATTCGTGCTGCTAGTCTAGTTCCGGATTGCGTCAGGAACAAGAAAAAAAGGAGGTCACAATTCGGGCACAGAACAGAAGTTCAACACTTGAAGCTTCCACAGAGGGGGGGAGGTCACACCATTTCGAGTCGAACTTCAACCCAATCCCAATTTCCAAATAAAATCAATCCAGAACAATTGAGGTTGCTGTCTGCATGGAGTGTGATGTGTAGCATAGAAAAGTCATGATACCATTTCCAACCAATAGCTATCAGAGGATCTATTTTTCCGGAAGCCATTGCCTATTGATTGACACTCAACGGTCCCCGGTTGTGTAGCGTTTGCCATTCAGATCCGCCCCGATCAAATCTGATCTATCGACTGCTACTACTTGTCTTTGGCCAGCGATCCGTAACGTCTTGTGCGTTCGGGCATGACCGGCATGGAAACCAACCTGTCGTCTTGTGTGTTTACGCTTGTCGTTTCCGACTGCAGCACCTGACCTGAACGCTACCTTGTAAGGCTGGCGCGTGTTCCAGCTGGCTGCACAGCTTCCGGATTTGATGCCGATGCCGAAACGGCGGTTTATTAGACGATGCATTAAGTGCACTGTGAATAGCACTTGATCGAGAAGGCGAAAGACGATGAAGACATGCCACGACGAGTACTTGAGGATGTTGTTACAGCGCCTAAGGTTGCGCTACATGTTGGTTCATTCCACTTCAGTGGTCGATAGTATCTAAAGCACAACCCGCAGAGGAGAAGACATTTTCCACTTGACCAACATTCAGCACACTCCCAGCTCCTACTTCAGACATATCTCAAGAAGCATTCAGCAATCTGCATACGTGTCTGATTGGTTGGTTGTAGCATTCAGTGAGAACTTCTTCTTACGGAGCCTACATCTTCTTCACTGCTACGAGTTGAATGACACACTGTTAGCAATTAATCTCTTTTCACGGTAATAAATAAACAATAGGAGAAAAGGTTCGCTTGATGATGCCTTGCAAATCACAATCAAATCATCCAAAGATAAGGTCGGTGAAAAGTGAAAGCGTGTGTAGTAAATTTTCCTTTTACAACCTTTCCTACCTTCCGTACCACTGTCTGTGTTGTGTGTGTGTTCATTAATCGTAAACCGATCTGGCGTTGGAGCATATCAGTGGAATGAAAGAAGAAGCTACACAGCTGGCGGTAGTTGTGTTTACCTTTCTGTTGTTGTTATTTTCCACCCTCCCAAGATCTTAATTACATTCGACTGTGCGGTCTATTATAATCTTTACCGTACTCAATACCGGTGGGGCGAAGGCACAGTTTCTCCGCTGCCGCTACTACTATTGCACGCCACGCGTTCCCAACTCATCCCCCGCAACGGTAAAAAGGCACGGCAGTCGGAAAAGCCTATTTTTCTCTGCCCTAGTCCAGGGGAAAAAGCTGATACGCGGGCAATGGGAGAACGGTTGTTCAAGAAACTGCATATGAAGTTTTTTTTTGTTATTTTTATACCACTCTCATTGGTGATGCACCAAGGGCATTGGAAGGAGAGGCTCGATAAATATAACGCGCTCGCGCACTTCCCCAACGACCACGGCACAGAGCACGGCATGATAGCGGTGGCATGGAATTTCAGACGAGATAACGGACGGTGGTGCCGGTTGGTTGTTTGCCTGTTTATTTTGGTTGTTTTTTTTCGCATTGCTACGTCTGTCACCTTTCCGCACAAAGTTTGCAGCAGTTGACGTGGAGCCTAGAAAACCAAACCATACGGATGGGGAATGGGGACAATATTCGCAAAACGCAATCCGCCACATTAACACACTCCCAAATCAACAATCTAGCGATTCGTCTGGCGTGGAAAGAGAAAGATTTATAGCTATTGGGAGCCACCCCAATATTGCATGACTTCTCGCGTGTGTCGCAGACGTAATGACGACGACTCGGTCCGGCACGTTCCTTACGGTTGGATAATTCCCGTCCAACCGTCTGAAGGTACGTGAGTCACCGCACACAAAGTAAGGGGCAACGGAGCCAACAGTCGTTCATATTTATTTGATCCAACAAACCCAACAAGACCCACTCCGGTTGTATGAGTCACGAGGATTCGTTCCCTGGTCGTTGCCTGGTCGCCCCGCGGCTTGGTGATTGAAACCCGATACCCCCGGGGCGTGAAAGACCGCAAAAGGGACCATGTTCCCCCGGTACGAAATAACAACAACCCCAGATCATTCCGACGGCAACCGGGCGCTATTGGGCGTCCCTTCTGTGAAACCCTTGCGCACTAACACACACCAACAACCACACCAAACATTTCGTTAGAGACAACACTACCGAGCGCAAAAAAGGGGAGCACAACATTCAAACACATAAAAATTCCAACTTCGAAACGTTGTTTTCCCTCTATCCCTCAGGGTGGGACACCGAAATGTAGGACGACTTTTGAGGGAACCGATTTTTCCACCAACTTAAAAAACGTCTTGAGCGACTTTTCCAGCGCCTCCTGCCTGGTTGTTGGTTGTTGTGGCAACAACACCAGCGAAAGCAGTACGGCGTGCCGCATCACTAACACCCACTGGTTCAACACTCCAACACATTAGCGTGCTTGCGTACACACACACACACACACACACACACACACACACAGACACACACACACACACACACACACACACACACACACACACACACACACACACACACACACACACACACACACCGTCACGAGGTAATTGAGTGGTTTTGCGGTGCATTTGCATTTGTCGTTTCATTTTGCTTTTAAAATCCGCTTATCTTCCTGTTCAAACAAAATTACGATAAAGTAACAATCACTTCACTGTTCACAACACACTCTTGCGGTCCATGGCTCACAAGGCTTCACAGAAAAAAAGGCTACAAGCATCTGTAGCACAAAGGTGTAGCACACTAAAATTCCACTATGGCGCTTTCTAATACACGGAGCTCGTGTGCTCGCGACGAAGTACAAACCTTTCCGTCTGGGACGTTCAACACGATTTGAGCGAAAAAACTAGTGCGCGGCATTCAACGCGGTTTGACGTGGTGTATTAAGGGAGCGTGGGGCACAAAGAAGACTCTCTTTTCTTGCCATTTTTTTGAGTGTATTTGCTTACAATTTATTTTTTGTGCGAGATTGATCCAGTTCATAGTTGTTAGTTGTTATGTTGAAAGAAGATTGAAAAATGAAAGGAAATTCTATTAAATTAAATTAAATTAAATAAAATTCTATTAAAATAAACAACACCACAACCGAACGAACAACTTTGCCTTGTGAACCAAAGCAATTATTTATATTTTATAAACATTATTTTGTAGCTGACCCACATAAATTTAATATAAAGAAATATAATTTTTAGTACTACAAAGTGCATCGTTCAACAAATGTATGAGCCATCTAAAAAAGTATCACCCGTTGCCCCACTATCCCATACATCTCGTATGGTTTCTTGAGATTAGAGAGTGAGAGAAAGAGAGCACTCCAACAGTTTGATGGAGCACCCGTGAGATTGTTAGAGCGAAATACATTCCCATCTGCTCCATGCGATTTTTATGGAGCGCTCTTCTGTCTCTTCAAACAATTTTCTAATGCCTACACACATTCTCTCTCTCTCTCTTCTTTCCTTTCCATCTCTCTCTTTCTCCTTCTAATTGTCCATTGTATCGCTTGTGTGTGTTGCTTTGCGGAGAGCGTTAATGATGGTAGTGGTTTCAAAAAACAATCCCCAAACAAGAGGGAATCGCACTCTCCAATACTCCAATCGTACACAAAAAGGGCGAGAGCCACCCTTCTACCCTCTACTCTCCATACCTTTCCCCCCTTTTGTTGCACTTTCCCATCCGCTCACCGGTTGCGGTATGTTTTGTCTGTCGAACGATGTTCACAGCTTCCGCCGACTGATCTAATGTTGGAGCAGGTAACTGTTTTGGACCGTACAATACTCGCCACCACATCTGATGATGCGCTTTCAGCTGATTTTCGTGCTCTTACTCTCTTTCTTTCTCTCCTTCTCGCTCTCGGAAGTCTATTACAGCTTCACTAATACAACTGCAATCGGTCTGAATTAGATGAGGGAGGGAGTTGTGATGTAGAATGGTTAATGTATTGTATGCTGCCCAAAATGTTAAATGAAAGTCTTGAAAGAAATGTTAAATGAAGTCAGAGAAAGAAAGATTTTAAATTGTATAAAAGCAATAAAAAGAATAATCTTTCAAAAATTGGATATTTGGTTAAAAGTGTTTAAGCCAGTAAAAAAAAAGATAAAATGTATTAGAAAGCCAAATGAATGTTTTCGGTATCAGTTCAGGTCCCAAACATTAAAGTAAATCAACTACTCAAAATATGAAAGTAAACCACCCGAACGAATGCAACAAAATCTCGCACCCATTTTTACCGTACTTTTGCCAAATTCATCAACAAAAGAAGTGGGCCGTTGGCTCGTCAGTTCATGGCTTACTACACCGCGCATTGAAGCATAAACCGGTATTCTGGCGCAAACGTTCGCTGATTGAGCTCGAAGGTTGCGCTTACGTCATGGGGTGTTCGCGCTTATGTGGCCAGCAGGAATGAAAGAGCAATAAAAAAATAAGCCCCCAAAACACCACCAGCATCAGTGTGCCCACCACATCCGCTGCAACACGACAATCGCTCGATCCGGCAAACTGGTTGTAAGCGGTAGTATGTGGTCACGATCTTGGTGTATCTTCGCGAGGTAAACCGGAAGGCGGATGCAGGATCTTCTCTGCTCCCCTGCCCGAAAGCTGCTTTAATTGCAAAACAGGCCAAGGCCATCTGGGTCACGGGTACGGGAGGGTAACGCATCTGTTCCCATGAGTTGCGTTTGATTCATCACGACGCATTTGTGGACGTTTTTTTTTTCGTTAAATAGAGACTGAGAAGCAAAAGAAATAGTACTACCAGAAATGGAACTCAAACTGACAAACTGCAGGTCGGTTTGATATCTGTGTGGGTGTTATCGGTGCCTGGAGTCTAGACTTATCGATCGATCGAATTGAACCGCCCAGTGTGAAGGTGGGTTAGACGTCCTAGTCGTCGGCTCTCGTGGGTGTTCGGTTTATGGCGATTCAATTATGACCTTAAAACGTATCGTGCATTTGCAAAAAAATCCAGAAACGTGGCAAAATACTTAATATGGGTAAATTTAAATAACGTAACATTCATCACAGATATCACCTAAAGGATGTGTGTTTAATACGCTGATAATGTGACAGATATACATTACATATTTGGATGCATATGCCGTAATGACTAAAGGAGCTCCAATCCAAAGAAATTCCTTCAATTCATCAATTCAATTCATTTCAAGTCGGTGTTTTTTTTTGCATTTTTATGGCTGTCGAAAACTCTCCAAACATTTCCAGAATGCAGTCAGCGTCTTGCCATCCATACTAGAAACTTCTCCCACACGGACACGTTTCGATCGTTCCGTGATCTTCCCCCCCCCCCCCACAAGGTAAACAAGCTCCGGTGAGCTCTTACCAAGACGCCGATCGTCCCGTGCTTTGAAGGAAAGCAATATATGTAAATAAAATACACAACTGCAAAATAAGCAAATCTCTGGCTCGATCACTCCAAACATGACGCCCTGGCTCGTGACGGAACGCACGAGTCAGCATCATCCCCGCACAAGTCATCCACTGTTTCCGATCTACTGACTTTGCATTAAAAGGTGCTACACCATCCCGGGCCCAGGAATGGAGCTGTGAAGCGATGGTCAACAGCAGGGCGGCGCTGCCAGGCGCTGAAGGGACGGCGACAGTTTCAAGAGCAACCGCATCACCATATTTGGCAGCACACGCAAGGTTTTGCGGAAGAAACCCGCGATAGTGTCTGCGTTGGCGCGCGCGCTAGCCCAACATGGCCATTTACTAGCCGGGTTGGTGGTGGGGGGAGGGGGCCCCCGGTAGAATGGTTCGAGAAACATCCAAACGGGCCTGACTTGCAGTGTAATTAGATGCGGCGTCAGGCATGAAATGGGCAAAACTGCTGGAAGTTATCAAACGACGTCAACACACTCACCCAACCCCGAGCGAGTTGACATTTCTATTCGCATTTGTCAGAGTGAAATTAGTTTCCAGCAGCCACGCACTCGCAGGGCTTGTTTTTTCCTGGCGAGCAGGAAAAATCGATACTCATCGTGAGGACGAGGTCTGGGCGCCTTATACGCCTAAAAGCCGATGAAAAGGTGGCGAGAAGCAGTAGACCGCAGTAGGCGCGTTTGTGGGCCTGCTCCAACCCGTGCACAGCATCCAAGTGGGCTGGGAGGAAAAATCGAACATGGCTGCCGGACTGTGTTTGGAGAGCCCGGGTGGAAGGAATGCTGACTGTCTGGCATTTCTTTCCTTCTTTGTATGCAAAAACCTTTTCCTCTTCGTCATTGAGTGTTTCGTAGAAGAAGGGGAAAAGACTTAAACACATCTTGATTGGTAAAAATATCTACCGCGTGTAAGGGAAAATTTGATGATGAAAGCGGGCATGCTAGGAAAACGGCACTTACCAGATGATTCGCTTGTCTGCGGCAGCTTCCTCACTTGTTCACCCGTGAGTAGTGTGTTGGTGGTTGAAAACAGTTTTTCTAAAATACAAACTTTTCACTAAATTCTTCACGGTAACGCTTCTGCACGATTTGATCAACCCGGTCACTTCGGCACGGCCTACTACTCTTTTACACCACCGCCGATGGATGCAAACGCGCCCAGATGATGCTGCTGCTGGTGATGATGGCGATGACGGTGATGATGATGATGTCACGGAGCACAGACACACGAGAGCGCTGGGAGCGAGTAAGCCCAACGGCAATGGAATGATTTTTCACGCCTTACGCACTGAACGAATTTTCCCTTGTACCACACACTGTGCTGGCTAGCAGAGCACAGCCACACACAAACACACACTCACACACCTACAAACACACACACACACACGCGTGGAGAGAAAAGGGAAGTCACCAGTTACAATTTTCCCAAGAAATGTTTGAGCGGCTTTCTTCGGGGGGAGCGAATTAGCTTTGCGTCCGCACGGTTCACGCTGTTGAGAAAAACTGAAGAGCAGCGTGAGAAAGGCTTAGCGCGAGACCCTACGCGAGGTGAGTCTCTCCGCTGAGAAAACAGTGTGTGATCAACTTTAGGCGACACCAGGCAACAGGCGTGCGTCACATTTGTGGCGCTCTTTCGGTCCGATGTTTGGCTGCTTGAAGTTTTAGTTAGAAAAAAGTACTTCCACATTATCTCTACACTTGTTGGTGTGAACTAACCTTTGCTAAATTGATTGTGCATTGTGATGGGTGACTATTTCTTCCTCAACTTTTCAAGCCATTAAATATTTTTTTTACTTATTTTCTCACTACCAAAAAGATGAAAGGAAGATTTTTTATGAATATTTCATCTTACTCTTAGGTTCAACAACAGTTTAACAACATCTTAGGCTTAGTTTTACTCACAGCAACACAATCTCTTCTATGAATAGAACCACGTCCGGCTTCGTAGCAGTTTGTTAGTCTACCTTCAAGGGTTAATTGTTAGCAATTAACTTGTTTTCTTGATACATTGACGCCAATATTATTCTTCTGATTCTTACTGCGGTTTGTTAGATTCGACATTTTTCAAACATTCTATTCATTACCAGTTTTTTTTGCTCATTGTGCAGCAGAACTAAATTCTCTCAGCAGCTACGCACCGAAAAACGTGAGAGCGCATGCTGCCTACCAGCTTTCACGCAACTTCTCGTACGCAACCGACACAGTTTTGGCTATTGACCACTAGAGGTCGCTGTACGCGAAGCAAGGAGGGAAACTACACGTTATTTTATTATTTTAATTTTATTTCAATTTCAAACACTAATAAAAGATTTTTTGATAAATAAAACTGCTTGTTAAAATGCCATCATTAATAAACAATCATATTAATTTTCTTTCTTTCGTGTATTTCTGACCGAGCTTCAATGAAAATGTTCAACCTCACTTGAACCAAAAAC
Organism: Anopheles merus; assembly: GCF_017562075.2. Classification (NCBI taxonomy): domain Eukaryota; kingdom Metazoa; phylum Arthropoda; class Insecta; order Diptera; family Culicidae; genus Anopheles; species Anopheles merus. The sequence goes on along the minus strand of NW_024428206.1, from coordinate 18,218 downwards.
CCCGCTTGTCGAAAAGTCTCTCAGCAGGATTTGCACTAGTTTCGAGAGCAGGATAGAGAGATAACGAGAGAGATACACCTGCCTACTTTGAACCTAACCACGATCAAACGATACAGTACACCATTGTCTCATTGACCTGCACAAAACACCTCAGCAAGCTTTGCTCGTTTCACTGCAGAACAGAATCGTGAATCCTCGCGCATCGCCGTTGTTAGTTTGTGTCCTCCCGTTTTTGTGTGATTAGCAATGGCCGTCAACGTACACTTTACCGGCCAGACGACGGAGAACTTGTCGCGAATCGAGCTGCTGGCCTGGGTGAACCGGACGCTGCTGTCCGAGTTTAAGAAGGTGGAGGAGCTGTGCACCGGCGCCGCCTACTGTCAGCTGATGGACGTCCTGTTTCCGGGCTGTCTGGCGCTGAGGCGCGTCAAGTTCTGCACGAACGTGGAGCACGACTTCCTGAACAATCTGCGCATGTTCCAGAACGCGCTGAACCAGATGAAGGTGAACAAAGCCGTACCGATCGATCGGTTGGCCAAGGGCCGGTTTCAGGATAACTTTGAGTTTCTGCAGTGGTTCAAGAAGTTTTACGACGCCAACTACGATGGGAAGGAGTACGATCCGCAGCTGGCGAGAAACAATGCCCCGATGGGGTACGGTACGCCGAGCACGCTCAGGCCGACCCAACGGCTCAACACCGGTTCGGCTCGGCCGGTTTCGTCTGGTCGGCCGGTAAAGCGGGCGGGTGACACGAACGGGTCGGCGGGACGAAAGCACGCAGAGGAGCAAAAGGGTGCCGCTGGCGGTGGAGTTGGTGATGCTGCGGGAGGTAAGTGCGAGTGTTGGATGTGTGCTTTCTGAGGATTAGAGGAGTGTTTGTATCGATAACAAATCATGCAATGCTATCTGCACAGCACAAGCTGCCGGCGGAGAGAAAACGAACGATCGGATCAGTGCGCTCAGTGCGGAGATTAACGAACTAGCGATGCAAATGCAGAACGTGGAGATGTCGCGCGAGTATTACTTCAACAAGCTGGTACTGATCGAGAGTTAGTAAGTGTGGATTGGTGTTTAAGTACAGTAAGAGCGCGACATCGCATACTAATGCCCTTATTGTTTACTACTTGCAGCATCAACGAGCAGCCAGAGGACAGTCAGGATGGTTTGTGTGCGAAGGTGAAGGAAATTATGTATGCCTCCACATAGCTTGTTCGTTTTGTTATCGTTGTCTATTTTATTTTATTTTAGTGTGTTAATTTAATGGAAACAAATTGTCTTTAAATTGTTTATTAATTAGTTACGGTGTTGTGTCGCTTTTGCTTTAGCCAGATACTCATACACGATATGCAGTTTAATAAAATCCGGTATAGGTTGGAGGAGATGTTTTAAGTGCATTGTCTCTCAGCTGACTTTTACAGTGTGATGTATATTTTTATGGTGATTTTTAAGTACCCTAAAAGATGCGTACTTCAATGTGATTCTCAGTACTTAAAACTAAATCATAGAATAGGACGCTTTCGGGATGCATTTTCGTACACAAAACATCGCAACAAAAACTCACTCACGCGCATCGTTTGTTGATAGAGCATTTTTTGTTTATTTAAAAAGAACGAGGGGGGGATTAATTCATAGTGACTTAAATTAAGAACTAAAATGACTGTTCCTTAGCGCGCGGCACCTAGCACACCTAGCGTGTGGAAGGTTCTGCCTCCTCAGCACTCTGGTGAGGATATCATCATCATCATCATCATCAATTACTTAGCAGTGTAAGCAGACCTAGTAGTAGTAGTGAGCAGTGAGGCAGACGAAATGAAAAGGGAGAGCACTAAATCTTAAGCACAACAAACAAGGGGACACTAATCCAAAACAAAAAAGCACAATCACACATTCCTAACACACGCACTGTATCCAGATTGTCGCACATTGTGTGGTTTGTGGTGGTTTTGGTTCTCTTTTTATGTTTTTAAGTGTGTGTTTGTTTTTTCTAGAGAAATTATGTGTTGAAAAATAAAAATTTCATCTGCTGCTGTTTTGCAAACAGGTGGCCAAGATGCACTTACACACCCCGTACACCTGTTGCAAGTCGATTAGCAAGCGAACTTGGATTTTTCAAACACAGAAATGCACTTGCACCTGTGTGCGCGGGGGAGTTGGCTACCCCCAAACAGGGCGTCTATTAAGAGGGATTTTGTTAATTAAACTGAATTAAAACAACGCACACACACACATACACACCAAATACTTCATTCGTTCGTTCGTTCGTTCGTTCGTTCGTTCGTCCGTTCGAGTCTTCCTGCCCGGTCTCTTCCTTCCTTTTCACACTGGAAAGCGCGCGGGAAAGCCATAGTCTCGCGGTCGTGTGCACCGAGGCAGAGTGTGTATAAATGTACTACTACTACTACTACTACTACTACTACTACTGTATGCGCTTTATGGTGCGCCTTCTTACCGAATCACTTAATTGAAAAGCCTAATTCAAACGAAGAGGAGTGGGAAAAGCTCGACCAAATCGAGCCCTAATCGGGCGGCGTTACACGTTAAACTTCTATGCACTAAACTTGTAAACTGAAACGTTTCTCAAAACACCACACACAGCCTTTAGCGACGACGATGGCAAATAAAATTAAATAGCAAACTAAAGTGAGGAGTTGAAAAAAAAAAGAATGTTTGACAATCGAACATTTGGGGGAAAAAATAAACACCAAAGAGAAAGAGAAAGAGAGAGAGAGAGAGAGAGAGAGAGAGAGAGAGAAAAACCCTACTACTAATACACTAATTTCCAGCCTTTCGTCCGTTCGTTACTAATCACTCGATCCTCCCTGTGTGAAGCTCTTTTCCAATTGGAATCTTGTTACTTGCAGCTCCCTGTGGAGCGAACCCGATCAACAACAACAACAATAACAAGCGTGCCGTGTACTGCAGATGCTGGCCATTTGACCGGTACTGTTTGCCGATCGCTACTATCCTCTTCCTACTATCCTTTCTGCTTTCTTGTAGGTGTTGTGTCTAAACATCGAGCAAATCATCTGTGGATTGACACGTTCTGCTGCTGCTGCTGCGGCTGCTGCTACTATCATTGCCACTCTACTACGGCTACTGTCTACCTCTACTTTGGGGGGAAGAGGAAGCTAGACTACTAACTGCTGTTTATAATCCATTCTACTATTACACAATACATAGACACACACGCACACACACACACACACACAACATGGATCACATTGGACAAGTGAGAAAGACACAGTGAGTTGAGTTGTGAGACGACTAAAGAGAAGGTTCATGAAGGAGGAGTAGAGTTTGGAAGGAGAAGACTTTAAAAGCTGGGCGCACAAACTGTTGTGTTGTTTCCGGAGGGGGTTTTCCCTCTCTCTCTCTCTCTCTCTCTCTCTATCTCTCTCTCTTTCTTCAAAATGCCCTATCTTCTTCGCACACAACATACGCCACCTATTTCCCCTGCTCTGGACATATCCCATAGCGCTCGCCATCAATCGCTTTGACTAAACCGTACTATACTCTGGAAGGAAATCTGGACAACAACAGAACAAAAAAAAAAATCATCCACACGTTACAGGTAGAGCGTACCCTGCTGCCGGTCGAACTGGTGCAGGTACAGCTTCTTCTTGGACTTTTCGGTCGACGATTTGTGGGGCCGCAGATCCCACACCAGGTTCGAGAGGCTGCGCGGCCGGCTGAGCCGGCGGGACTTCTTCTCCGGCAGCTTGCCCGAATCGCCCGACGTACGGCCACCGCTGCGCGACGAGTCGAGCGTACCTTCGCGGGCGCCCGGACCGGCCCCCGCCGCACTGGCCGACTTGGAGAGCAGATGGTTCTTGTCCTGGCCGGACGACTGGCCCTTCGGCGAGGGTGAGATCGGTGTGACTGGATGGGTGTCTTGCTGCGGTGTGGTCGCGGCCGCTGCAGGCTGCTCAGGCTTTTGTATCTGAAATGGAGCGAGAAGCCACTCAGTTAGGAGTTGGATTTTTTTTTTTTGGAGAATTCTGAAGTTCTCTTACCGGATGTGAAACAGCGGACTCTGCGGCTCCACCGCGATCTCCTTGGGCGTGATGGCGATCGGCGGATGATGCACTATGCCTCCATTAGCACCACCACCGCTTAGTGGACTGATCGCGGTCGTGCCAGGTGTAGGACTCTTCTGATGCATCCCGATGCTGCTCTTGAAGTACAGCTTCGGCAGCGTTGGTCGTTGCCGCTTCTCCGGCAGCTTCTTGCCCGGTATCGTCTCGATCGGAGGCGGGATCGGTTTGTGATCGATCGGCCCTGTGGTAGTCGCACTGTGCCCACTGTGATGGTTGTTGTTGTTGTTGATGGCGTTGAGGGCGTGCTTGGACGATGACTCGAGACTGTTGGAAGCCGTGTGCTGATGATGGCTGTGATGGTGATGGCCATGATGATGGTGGTGATGCGCCTGCGGCTGCTGCTGCTGCTGTGACGGCTGTTGCTGGGTGTGGTTGGAGTACTTGATAATGTTGCAATAATTGTTGTTGCTCGTGTCGTAGTGATTGTTGTTGTTGTTGTTGTTCAGGACGTTCGATTGGGCCGTCTTCATGTTTTCCACCGTCTTGAGGCTGTGCTGGTGCGTCGCCGGCCCGAGCAGCACGTTCGAGAGTGGCGTCGTGGCACCGGTCGGCGGTGAAGATCCACCCGGTGGCGGTGGCTCGATCGCCTCAAACTTGTACAGATTCTTGGGCAGCGGGGCCAACCCGCGCACGTAGTCGTAGATCTGGTCGATCTCGTCGTACTCGTCCGCGATCGAACCGTTCTGGCTGCCACCCCCTCCACCACCGCCACTTCCGCTCGCAATCTCGGGCGAGTAGCGGTTCGAATCACAGCTGCTGCTCTTCTTCAGCACGTACCCGTTCGCCGTCAGTCCGGACAGGGTGGAGGCCATCGTTTTGTGGGCGGCCGCGACCGCCTTCGCCGAGTCCTTCTTCTCCTTGTCCGTCAGCTTCAGGTCGATGATCTGGAGCCGGTCGCGCGCATCCACCAGCAGCCGCTGCGCCTTGTCCAGGAAGCGCGAGTACTCGATGAAATGGTCCAGCTGCTCCATGTTCTTCGCCCGCTGTATCTTGATCTTCGCGTTCAGCGGCACCGACACCAAATCCATGTCCTTCTGCAGCGGCAGCGCGAATATCCGATCGACCTCCACGCACCCGAGCAGCCGCAGCTCGGGCACGAACGGTTGCTTCAGCCCCTTCGGGGCGGCCCCGTGCACCAGCCGCACCGTCACCGGCATGCGCTTCTGGAGCAGATTGCGCACCGTGTGCACGCCGCTGATGCTGTCCTCCTTCGCGATCGGGGAAAACTTCGCTTTGGCTTCTAATGGCAGGCTGACGACCTCGTCCTTGGACGTGCGGCACTGCAGGTACTTGCCATTGTCTGAGATCGTGGTGAGTATTTCGCCCGCGTGCAGCGACTTGCTGTTGTGGTTGCAGCGCACCGTTTCGCGCACCAGCACGCGGAAGTTGCGCCGCCGGGACAGCTCCAGCACGCTCTCGATGCAGCGCGTCGACCGGCCGTCCTCGCTCAGCAGCTCGAAGTACCCCGGGTACGTCTCCGGTATCAGCACCTTCGGGCCGACGTGCGTGTTTTTGCGCCCCTCCTTGATTTTGATCGGCTGCGCGAGGATCTGGTACTTGCGGCCGGCGTTGAGAAACAGGGCCGTGCTCTGCAGCGACGGATTCGATAGGGTCGGCACGCCCAGGCTGTAGTACTGGCCCTTCACGATCTTGCCGACGGCCGGCAGATCGCACTTGGCAAAGTCGCGCAGGTAGGCGGGCGGTGTGTCCGGCGCAAAGCGGGACGCGGCCAATATGATCTGCCCATCGGTGGCGGCCATGCCGGCGGACGACTGGGTGCTGTTGCCCACGGTTACCGTCTGGTGCAGCCGCTGCTTCTCCTCCACGCGCGCGTCCTCGTCGTCCTCGTCACCGTCGCCGTGCTGACTGCCGAAGCTGCAGCTTGCCGAGCTCGTCAGCTGCCCACCGTACGACGTTGGACGGTGGTGATGGTGATGGTGATGATGCTGCTGCTGCTGCTGCTGCTGGCCCGTACCGCTACTGTTCGTCCGGTTCCGGCTACCGGTCGGATCGGCGGTGTGTGTGACGGCGTGGGACGAGCGGCTGCGCCGGATGCGCAGAAAGTAGTTGGCGATCTGCTGCCCGATCGAGGTTCCGGAGCGTCCGTCCGCGGATGGGTCTATCACATTTTCGACCGATTGCGCTGACGGCGAGGGCCCGCGTCGATGCCGCCGTTGCAGTATGATGCTGCTGCCGCTGAGCGCCGTTTTCGGCGGTTGCACGGTGGCACCGCGGCTGCCGGCTGTACCACGGGGTGAATGCTCCCCGCTACTGTCTTGCACCGTCGTCGTCGTTGTCGTCGTCGTCGTCGTCGTCGTCGTCGTCGTTGGTGTGGTTGTACAACCACTGCCAGACGATCAGCTTCTTGCTTGCTTTACAGAGAAGCAGGGTGTCTCTCAACACATGACCTGTTCATAAAAAAGGGGGAAAAAAGAAGACAAACATCAGTACGCTGCACTACGAGAGTTAGAGGAACCTGAGTTCCGTTATATGTGTCATAAAATTCACACATTTAACACCCACTCCCAGTGCGATCTCTCTCTCACTCTCTTTCACCCAAGCATGTAGGCTGCCCAAGACATTTACCTAATTATCAACAAATAGCCAAACAGGGTTTACCATCCCACAGCGATGACTTTCTTTCTCCCTGTGTGTTTGTCTCTGGTGTAAAAACTCATCGTACGTGCAGCAGTCAGCAGTTGTGACCTACATTTACGGCCCCCGCCCGTCGTTCGTGTGTTTCGTGGAATGGAAATGAATCCTCATCTGGCGTGCCGGGCCGGGCAGAGTTCGTTTGAAAGTGTTTTAATGCGTCAATTTCTATGCGTCAGAAGCTCCCGGTTCGTTTATTTTAAGATGCAGAAAAGGTATGCACATCACTCCGGCAAAAGGGAAGATTTATATGCACCAGTTTATACTGTTGGACCGGTCTGGTGGTACAGTCGTCAACTCGTACGACTTAACAACACGCCCGTCATGGGTTCAAGCCCCGAATAGACCGTGCCCCCATACGTAGGACTGACTATCCTTCTATGGTAAAGGCCGGGCTACATTGATCGTACTCCGTAGTGTAATTTTTATTTTCACCAGCGCATCTGGCGACGACCAGCGCAAGCTAGATGTCGGTATAATTTATGTGTCAAAATTATTCATACTTGGTGTCTCATCAAGTTTCGAGCAGGCTACTTCTATGCCGTATGAAATGTTTATAAACGTCCATAAATTGCAACAAAATAGGCCGTTAATTGTTGTTGGTGGATAAATCGTCATTCATACAAAGCGCTAGGCAACATTTTTCCCCATCTTCCAACATTTTTCCATCATTGGGTAAAATTATAGCCTCCTCGACCCAAAACACTTTTTGACAGATAAATTATACCAGCCTCTAGCTTCGACCCGCCGCCGCTAGATGGCGTACGCGTTCACAAAAATTACACTCAGGAGTACGATCAATGTAGCCCGGCCTTAACAATAAAGGCCGGGCTACATTGATCGTACTCGCAAGTGTAATTTCGATTTTCACTAGCGCATCTGGCGGCGGCTGACCGAAGCATTTTGCCAAACAATTTGTAGCCGCTTTAGAAAATATGTTATTTTTTCCATGTTTTTTACTTTAACTGGACTGAAAAAGTTTAGTAATTGATAGATAAACATATTTTGCAAGTATTTCAGCCGTTTTCGCATCAAAAAAAGATGAAAAAACTACTTTATTTTTAGATCCGGCACGACCATTCCCTCGATGACCAAAAAAAGCTTCCACCAGCAGCCGCCAGATGCGCTAGTGAAAATCAAAATTACACTACGGAGTACGATCAATGTAGCCCGGCCTTAAGTCACTGAAAGCCAAGCTCACTTCACTAGTGGGTTCAAGCAGGCCTTGACCGACAGCGGTTGTTGTGCCAAACAAGAAGAAGAAGTTTATACTGTTAACCCCCATAAAGTGTGGGAAGCATTTTGCAGGCCTTGTGGGGTGGTTTTAGCAAGTGCAATTCAAATTGACGCTTGTGTGTTTTTCTAAACTCCCAAAAAGCCTTAAAAAATTACTTTCAATTACATAAACACTCGGTGAATGATGAATAATTTTGGGTCGCAATTTAAGAAACGACACAGTTGTCTACCGCCATCTCTCCCAGACTCTTCTTAAATTGCCCACCCCGAGACTCGTGCCAAAAAATTGTACAAACTGTACCATCCCCCCCAAGTTTTACGAGTCGGGCCTTTTTCTCCGGCCAGCCGGAAATTGGAAAGAGCCCGAGCTTAAGAAGCTGTTCATTAAAACCGTAAACCGTCGGTCGGTCTGGGAAGGCTTCTTTAGCACGCCAGCCAAAGGGTGTTGCTATTCTAAAGGCATACACAAAAAAAGCCTACCAAAGAAAACGGAACGAAAAACGGTGTTCCGGAAGAGAAACGGGGGCAAGCATTATTTGTGCGGTTTTTCATGAATAAAAATTAACGACACTGATAAAGCCCTTTTTCGCTTGCCCGGCTCGCTTTCGCTCTATCGGGGAAGGTGTGCACACGCTTGCGCCAGGATGTCCGGTGTGGGCAGTAGTAGTAGCAGCAGCAACAACCAAAAAAAAAGGACGTTCCAAGGCAAGCAGATGGCAATAGAGTTGCTGTCTGAGCGGGAAGGGGAAGATCTCGGGTTTCAAAGTCCTTTTTTTGCGTATGAATCGTTGGACTCTTTCGCCACAGGTGCTTGGAAGGTGTACCATAAAAACTAAAACCAGCAGGAAGGCACCACCCGGCGCTGTCTCTCTATCTTTCACTGTCTCTCTCTCTCTCTCTTTCTCTCTCTTTCTGTGTGTTTTATGATGGTCCTTTGGCGTCGTTCGGAACCGGAACCGGAGATGCTTTCGGCCGAGCCCGGGGAAAGCGCCTGGTAGGGTGGTAGGCAAAGAAATGCATTAAACTTCTCCCGGCCCGGTAAACCAAGATCTGTCGAAGGATTTTGAGTTTTATGAAGGCCTGAAGGCACTAACTTGTATGGAGCTTGAAGGTGTAGCTGCACCAGCAAAGGAAGGCAGGGCAGGTGTGATAAAAACGCGTAAGTAAACCCAACCCCCACCAGGCAAGCATTCCTCAAGCGGGCGAGCCAAACGAATGACTAGAATACTCAGCGAACCGGTTGAAGAAGGTCCCACCAAAGCGGTCCATCAAAGCGGACGACACCAGCGTGAAAGAATTCATCTCAATGCGGCGAGGTTTGTCACAGAGCAGCACCAGCACCAGCATCAAATGGCGACGACTGTAACGCTTCTGGTGACGGTGATGATAATTATTAATTAACGGCGGGGGGGCTACCGGCCACGGCCACGGTGGTGAAAGGATGTGTACGCTACGCACATACCTCTTCAGGTGGACACAAGCAAAGAAACAAACAAACAGGCTCAAGAAAAAAAAAAACTGAACTTTGTTATCCTTTACCGGGTACGGGTGTTCTGTGGGCGCTGGGCGCGACCGCCGTACGGACAAAGAGAGACCAACAAGTACCCCTTGTTGAGGAGCACAAACAAAAAAAGCAGGAAAAGGTAAGGGGCTTGTGAGGTGTTTGTGAAGAAAAATCTCAACCTCAGATGGGCTTGAACCGGATTCTAATTAAAGAAAACGGTTTTGCACATAGCCAGCGGGGACCGTCCGGGAGTATGGCCCCGTGGCGTGTCTTGAACAAAGGAGGGGAGGGAGGGGGAAGGGGGGTTGCTCACACCTGTTCGATGCCCCTGCCGCCATGGCCCGGGCCGGTGACACCGGCGGGAACGTGTGTCCCCATAGAAGCGGATCCGTAATTAAAAGTTCTCCATCAAGACTGGGCTGGGTTCTTGTTCGTTAGGTTGAGGTTTACAGTGGTTCCCGGGTTTTTTTTTTGTTTTGTTCAAACAGAACCCAAAGAGAAGCGGATCATGTGATAAGGGTGTGCGGGGTTGCTTGTTACAGGTACAGGGTTGGCCATTAATTTCAGCTAGAAAGAACGAATTCAGGAACCTTTTTTTGAAGTGAAAACAGGGGTAAAACTGTACTTATTGAGAAGTATAGCACATCCACAGACATGCATGAAGGCTGCACTTAGACTGTTAGCAGTAATTGGTTACACAATTTTGATGACATTAAGTGTGGTAAGGCACACCCTGTAAAATACAGCCAGACAGCCTGTAAACTGTAATTGCAACCCCTTCCCACGGGATCTAAGTTGGCTGAGGTTTAGGGTTCTTGCTTTGATTTATGGAATTATGTTGCACGACTAAAACGATACTCTCCTTTTCTCTCCTTCTCTCTATTTGACTCTCTCTCTCTCTTTCTCGCACTCTTTATCCACCACATTCGATATCATTATATCCCAGAAAGACAACTTTATTATGAGACTCGTTGGTTATCTATTTTCTGCTTCGTTTTTTTTTCTCGTCTGCAGTTTAGTTTACCCCGTTTTGCAACCGATTCGTCGTTTGATCGTCGTTTTGTTTCACAATACACAGCGAGTCTCGTTAAGCTTAATGAGTGATGCGTGAAGTTGGGCGTGTTTTATGAGTCGGGGTTTTCCTTTAGAAACTTTTACAACATAAACACAAGGGAAGGGACTATTATGTACGGTTAGAATTACTGTTACCAACACTCCTTTTTTACAGTTTTATTTGCTACTACCCTCCGCCCTAAACCCACCCACCGACGGTCTATCGGTGGTTGGTATTAATCTGATTCACTCCCTGCTCTTTATTGCCCACGCGCTCCCTTCCCGTCCTTGGAATGTCGTGGACCATTGCTGTCGTGGCGCCGATCGTTGTTCCGGCTGTCAGTTACTAACGTACGTATTTAGACGTTAAATTAACACCTCACCCACCTCCATTGGTCGCATGGTCGTTAGTAGCTCAAAAGAACGCACAGTGGGTGGAGGAAGAATGAATTCTTTTCTCCGACTTTTACAGCCTTTTAGCCTGGGGGCATAAGGTAGAAGAAGAAGAAAAAAAAGGTGAAAATGAAAAGTCAAACCCTTGTTCGGTTCGCAAGTTGCGCTTTGCGTTGCGGGAAGGACAAAGGACATTCTATTGTGAATAGCCGGAACGGTATGTATTTGTCTGCGTGAGCAATAAAGCATAAACTTTTATCACAGCTCGCGATCGCAAAAAAAAACCGCAACCGCCCTTTTTTTGTTGCTCATTTCGACCGAAGAACAATGTGCCAAAGGGGCTGTAAGGCATTCCTTTTATTTGTAGAAAAATAGAAAAATAATAGAAAATGCTGCGTCCACCACAGAAAGGGCGGAAAAACTTCGTCTTCGTGTCAATTTCGAATGAAGCGTAATGGAGCGTGAAGGATTAATTCGACGAAAGGATTTTCATAGGAAGTACGGACAAGAAAAAGGATAATGCTATGAGCGGGTCATCGTCGAAAATGAGGTTTAAATTTGTCCCGTTATTTTTTTTTATGCTTCATTTTCAATTTCTTTAAACAAGAAGGTTTGTCATTTCATTTCTTGTTGTTCGCGTGATGGCTTTTGGGATCGTGATGGAAGGTTGCATGACAAGATGGAGCATTATGACCCTTGCTGTAAAGAAGTAATTAAATATTTAAGGGTATTTTAGTACAAGAACAAACGTGTTTTGTTTTACAAAAGCGAATATTACTCCAAAATAATCTTCAAATTGAATGCAAAATAACAATCATTCAAAGATCATTTTTACGATCTACTTAAATTAATTAAAGTAACTCTCTTTCTCTCCGGGTAATGTGTAGAAAACTGTGTCAAACGATGTCCAGTTAACATTAAAGTCCTGTATAATAGGTCAACTGCTATTGGAAAGCACTCTGTAGGTCATTTTCCCTTAAAAATTGGCATCATATTTCCATGGAAAATGGAACCGCGAGTGTCGTGGTCCATTATGGGGACATTTCCCATTCAAAAATGCCACCTAGCACGAGACTAACCATGGCAGTGTTACTCTGTGCTTCTGTGTGCACAAAGTGCAAATAAACTCATCCATACCATATCCTTACCAGTTAGGGACACTACCCCAATAGGTGATATTGAAAATGGAAATGCTTTTTGGAGGGATTTTTTTACACCCCACAAACAGATAGAAACCATCCAGGCGGCAGCATAAAATGAAGCTGGTCAATACACGTTCCATCCCTGTGACGCACCCCACCATCATGGTCATGCTCGAAAGCACTCCAGAATGCAGATGAGCGCTCGGGCACGTGTGCTTAAATAATAAAGCTTGCTGCACCCTCCAAAAAAAAAACAAGAAGCGAAATGTACTCCACATCGGTCCAATATGGAATCGAAAGAGGGGGAAAATCCCGGTGTGCAATATCATTCGGAATCAGTGTTTTGACTTTTTTCTTTCCATCAAAGAACGTTCGAACTCTATCGCAAGCAGTTCTAGCCATTGCTCTAACAGGATAGGAAGAGAGATTGTACTGCTTTTGCTTCGACTTTCGTTCGTATTAGAGAGTTCAACCAACAGAGAGCATCATCATTTTCATATTTAAACTCTGGTGGTGAACTGAACCGAGGTTGTGGTGCACGCTCGTCGCTGTGTTTGAGTGAGGACACTCCAGATGTATAGCCGATTTTCCGCGTACACATAATCGTTATCCCGTTGTCCTCTTTCGCGGGGGGAGCAGGGGTGGTGGTTTTTGGCTAAGTACCTCAAAGGTTGATTTTCCGCTGGTTGAACACTTGATCGAACTTGACAGTCAGTGAAATGGGAAGGTAAAAGACGGGAAAAGAGGGAGAACAAATATGCAAAAATAAGAGAGAAAAAGAATCTGCGTAAAGCTCTACGGAGCTCTAAAAGCACGGAGCCAAAAGAGAAGAACACAAAAAAAAACCGGAGAAACATTGAACCAAATGGAAAAGAAAGAAGAGCACTAAACTCGCCAAATCGCGCTGCTTAATGCTCGAGAGGCTCCAAATAGTGCAGCGGGCACCGTTTGCCATGCGATACTATAGATGGGCATTGCTAATGATGCACCCGCGCAGGCCAACAACGATGGCGCTGCATCGGAACAATCTCGGACGCGTCACCCGTTCCCGCACCCGCCTGTGTGTTCTGTTGGGCCAAGCTGCTTTTTAATGCATGCAAATTACAGACCGTTTCGCCGCTTGGCACAAACGGGACCACGGCCGCATTGCTCGTCAGTCGCTGCCCTCCGTGACGAGCCGGCCGACCGTGCTCTAATCCCGAACACTTCACGACCACGGTTGATCCTGATCGTCCAGCATGCGGGGAGCAGTGTGGTGGTGCCGGGGCGAAAGGGCGGGGGCTATTGTGCTTATGCTCAAATGCAAATTGTTTGTTGGTAAGAATATTTGCACTGTTCGGGCATGTTTTTTTTGCACCGGTACGTCGCTCGCCGGATCGCAGGTGGATTGTGTGTGTGTTTGGGAGGTTCTGGCTTAAAAACTTGTACCCGTGTACCAGAGGACACTGAATTTTGATAAGAACATCGGTACGGAGCTACGGCACAAACATGCCGGGAAAGGTAGAATTTATGCTGTGCCTATGCAAATACGCTTTGTTTTGTACGGATAGTTACCAAGGGGGTTGCCGGGTGTGTTGCCTCCGTGTGTTGCCTTTTAACCGCTGCACGGAGTAAAAACCTGGGGAAGGTCATTACCGATTATAATGTTGATGAAGTTGATGATGATGATGATGATGATGATGATGATGGAGATGATGGGAATGATAATGCGTTCGGCAAAGACGGAGCAACGTTGTGCCGGCATTTGATAGTGCTATCAAATCGAGTGGCTTCTGCCGGTAGAGCGCAAAGTTGGAGCAAGATTTAGCTGTGCTGGAATGAACACACTCATGCCCGAAAGACCCGAAATGGTAGGGAACTTTTGCCACCCCAAAACTACTGTGGCACAGTGTTTCACAGTGGGAAACGATGGCTTAGACCCGTTTAGAATCCCATTTGGAAGCGATTGTGCCTGGCGAGGCTTACCAGCAGCAGCATGTCTCACATATAAACACTTTCCCCCTTTTTTGGGGGAATTGGGGCGGCATTGGGAACGAAATTGTTGTGGACGCTGTGGTGTCTGCAGTGTTGCCTGGCGTACCGTAACCGTGGCATATTTAATATCACCATAAAGAGTTATGATGGAACGGGGACGATAAAATCTGTTCACTTTATATACGTTTGAAATCGGTCGCTTTGGTAAAGCGCCACAGCGGAAGCTACTTTGGTCGTTCGGTTGCTTGTTTTTGATAACACCTATAAATGTATGAGATGTGTGCTTGCTTTAAATATGGAAACAATGCAACAATTTTATCATCCCCCCCCCCCCCCCCCCCCTATATTCCTGCTGACAGGGCTTGGGCAGCTATCGGGATTGCAGCTCCCCACTGCAGGCGCTGAATCGGTGTAAAGGGCATCGGGTGGAAATGGAAAATATTAGTATATTGGTCGGGTAGAAGGCCCACCCCAAACCGTTTGATCAGGCGACCATAAACATGGAAGCTGCTGTCGATGTTAGGTTGTTTGATTTTACGATTACAAACGGGAAAGGGGAATGCTGCAGGTGGCGTTTTCCAATTGGCGAAACAAGCATAAACGATCACAAATTATGGACTCGATTGCCATGGGCCGGGCTTAGGGATCGGTACGGGGGTTCCTTTTGCATTGGAGTAGGTTAGTGAGGTAGTGTACCAACATAACATGATGTTGGTTTTATTTTATTTTATTTTCTTATTTTGTTATTTTATTTTCTTTAAGTTTTGCTAGTTTTGCTTTGTTTGGGGCTTAAATTCGTTCGTTATTTTATTATTTTATTCTTCATTCAATTTATTTGTCAAGTGTTTGTATCGAAAAGGTGGTATAGATGTTGAATAAGTGCATATTTTAATGTTTCTTTGACTAAAATTATTTGAAATAGCTAAAAATAATGAATAAAGAAGCAAACAAAGTTATAACACATAACAAGAAACATAATTAATCCAAAATTATATTGAATGATCAGTAAAAAACATAATTAAAAGGCAAAAGTATGAGTAAATGTTATAATATACAAATACTGAAACACAAAAACTAAAAGCAAAGAACCCTGCAGTAAAATGTCAAGCCTAAGCAAGTACGTTTGAGTTAAGGCTTACCGTAGGCTTCAAGATAAAGTTCTACGACAAACACCATACCATTAAAGAGATGTTTACGGTAATCACTAGCTACGCAAACGGTAGCTCAAATGTAATAACAAAAAAAATGAAAAAAAAGTACAAAAAAGCAACAAACAACCTCCTCGCGGTTATTGACGCGTGGCGCATAAAATAAGGCACTTTCCCGGATTTATGAATGCAAATATGGTCTGCGCAGAAACGCGCGCGCAAACACACGCGGCCGAGAAACCAATCAGGGGCCGTGTGTGTGTGTGTGTGTGTTGTTATGTGTTTATCAATTTATGCTCCCCTTGGGGACGCGCATAAAGAGGAAATTGATAGGTCTCGGGCCCTGCGTAAGGTTGTGTATGATGCACAGGGCCTATTAACGAAAGCGATCGTGAGCATCGCGTTAGAGCAAAAACTGGACCAGACAAACTGCACCAAAGGTCAGCTACGTGGCGTGGTTGACGTGGAAAGGAAAGCTGCACGGTGCCGGCGATAAAGACAGAACCGAGCAGCAATCAATCTAAATGAAAAGTACCGAAGCATAATAAGCTGCAAAGGCGAAGGGCGCATCGCAGCACTACTAAACCGGATCATAATGCACCGCAGCGCATTAAGTGGTTGTTTGCTGTGTTTGCTGTATTTGTGTGTGTGTGTGTGTGTCGTCCGCATCGAGAAGTGTGGGGCCGATAGTGGTTTGAAAGTAGCAAATAATCCAAAGAGGATAATAATGATTGCTCGCTCTATCTTACATCGGTTTCGATTATCCTGCCAATGTTTGTTGACCTTTGAAACAAGTCCACTAACGAGTGAATCCTTTGCTAACCTCACTTCGCGAGCCAAGGCTCCCTTAATCCCTTGCTCAAACAAACGCCCCATCTTGAAGGGGGAACCATTTCTTGAAACACGTTTGATGAATCCTGTATGTGTATCTGTGTGCGTGTGTGTGTGAGAAGTTACTGTTGAATGTTGAGCTTCTTCTGCTCCAACACTAATCCCCGACACAAAACCGTACACGCTTTCCCCCCCCCCCAAAAGGACACCCATCTCCTTTCCGGTCGAACGGGACGAAGACATCCGGTCGACGCTAATCCCAGCGCCCACTGGCCAACGGGGTCGGTCGCTCGGGCCGGGCACACGAGCGCAGAGGCAATTAATTTTTAATTATAGTCATTTAGTTCGGATAAAATGATTAGTTCATAATTTATCACTCGGCAACGGGGCTCTGAGATTACGCCGGCTTGCGTCCCCCCGGGGGCCACGAGGGACTGGGCGCTTGTTCCGGTGAAAGGCATTGGAGGGCGATGGGCTTAAAGTTGTTGTTCCAGGAGGAAAGGCTTTAATTGATCCAGCCAGGGGCTCGGAATCTCAGAAACATCTCGATGTTGTGAAGCCGTTTGTGAATGTGAAGCCTCTTTTGCTCTAGAATGAGGTTTAACTGGGGTGTTTTGGGACGGTTAGAAGATTCATCATAAATCAGGCAAAGAATAGTTGGAGGATTAAGCTGTTTTACGGTTCTTGTAGCATTTACAACAACTCTGAGAAAAGGGTACCGGTTGTGAAGAGAAACTGTCTAAGATACAAAGCCACGCAAGGAGAAGAGCAAAGGCAATATAAACCGGGCGCCCGGTTTTGAGACATCAATTAGATGGGGGAGAAAATAAAAAAAGGGAAAGTTGTGAATTGCTTTTCTCTGATGAGTTTACGCTAAGAAGTCGGAGATCTGTAAGCCGAGCCTGTAACGTTCCATAACGAAATGGGAACCTCTTGCAGCGACCACGCGCTACCCTGAAGAAGATCACTTCACCCACTAGGTGAGAGGGAGATCATCCTATAAGATAGCCAGCCCCGTTCCTTGTCTGCACCCTTGCACGGATGGCAAGGCTGAAGCATCAGCCCGTCAGATTGACAGTACCGACGGTCCCCGAAACGGGCTTACATAAGCCCGGTGCAGCTTCCCGGTAAGAAGCGTAGGCTTCCCTTGTCCCAATCGCATCCGCGGTGCGCATTGTTTAGCGGGCACAATACCTCCCGCCGGGGGGCTGGCTTGGTTTTTTTTTTTATTGTGGTTGTCAACGCGCGTCCCAAACGAAAGTGGATTACGGAAGCCCAGGCGACTGCGAGGCGGGAAACATAAAATCACTTTACTAAACAAAACGAGCAGCCGGTTTGACAAGACACAAGACAGCGGCGGTCGCATCCGTGTGAATGCCCCCGCCCGTCGTGATCTTGCTCGCTTGCTCGGGGGAAAGTAAAAAAACGAAACCAACAAACGGGGAAAAAGGGAACGCGTTAATTCGTGTTTGAACCTCATCTGCGTGTGAGACGTTTGTAAAACTGCAGCCATTCAAACGGTCACTTTGAGCTGTGTCTTTCTACGAGGCATCTATAAAAACGAACCCCATGGTTGTACGACATGCTGCTTAGCCGTAAGCTGAAAGGGAGCTTTATATGGGGAAAAGGAAAAGCAAGCCCAGACAAGAGTGAATGTTGATCGGTTTTATTGTGCATTGGACAGTGTTGCGAGGCATGTAGATGGCACCGAATCTGTATGCTAGTGTTTTTGATTAATCTTGCCTCAGGGATGTCAATCCGATTGGGAAAGCTTTGTCAAAAGGGTTGTTGTACAAGTGTGTGAGTACAAGACACCAGAAGACATCTGTAGATTAGATTACAACTTTCATTTGCCGTATGAGCCGTTATTCTTAAGCAGGAATTCTTCTGATTTTTGTTAAAATTTCAATACTTCTATGGATAATCATATTCGGATGTAATTCAACCAAAATTAGCACCTCAGTACATCCCATGGAAGGACTCCGAACAATGATTTGATTAATTATTGAAATTCTTGTCATTATTCATCACTGATAGCAAATACTCTGAGTTAATTGGATTGGATAATTGGATGTTACGCGTTTGTCAATCATGTACCTTGGACGTACCTTGGTATCATGCATTTTTAATACAGAGTGTGACATTATAGTTGTCATGCTTCGTGCACCGTATCACAACAAAAATCAAC
>NW_024428205.1:0-36501 GCF_017562075.2 Anopheles merus | reverse complement strand
TACCTTTACGTCTCCTGAAATACTATAGCGGACGGCTCTCCCGAGGACGCAAGCTGGAAGATATTTCATTCAAATTTTCTTCAGCGCGCGAAGCCGTAAGCGGTTGGGCAAGCAATTATTCTGTCCAATAATTAGATTGAGAATTCAACAGGCGCGCACCCGCGCGTTGAGCTGTTGAAGGCACAGCCCGCTTGCTGGAAAAAAGGATGCAGGAAATGACGGAAGGAAACAAATACAAATAGCCCCCCGCAGAAAGAGGGGGGGCTGATCGTTATCGAAAAAAGGGCGGAATTAAATTGGGACATTTTTCAAACTGCGTCCAAAAGTGAAAACCCCTGGACAGGGTGAGGAGACGAATTATCTACATCACATGTTCGCGATGCACGCGTACGCGTCTGAAGGACTCCGCAACCTTAAGCGGAACAATTTTTCAACTGTCTGCTCTATACGTTTGGTTAGGATAAAGTAAGACAGCGAATGGCGTAGAGCAATGCCGAAAAGCAATGACTATAGTCGGCGTCTGTTGGGTAGCGTGAAGTTGAATTACTGACAATAAAAAATGTAACCAAACTATATTTAAATACGGAAAAACTGCACCAAAGGGGTAGAGGAGCATTATGTTGAGTGGTGCTTAATTAAATACCTTAATGAATGGTCCACTATTATAATCTTTTTGTGACTTTGGCAAAGATTAACGCTGCTTTTTGCATCAAAATAAGACAAACAATTGTAGAGGAGGTGGTTTAGGTCACAAATCATAGGCAAAGAATTTAACCTTAGGTCAGATATGGTATAAATTTTGGTATTTGATAATTGGTATTTGGTATTTGGTATTTGGTATTTGGTATTTGGTATAAAAACCATTTTATAGCGCATTTATAGTTTGTTTCTTTTTAATCAGTAAACATAACTGTTGTATTGAAATTGGTGTGTATGTTAATTAAACATGAATACATTAATTCCTTGGCATTACAGGGTTCTCCAGGGTTCTCATAGCAGTGGGACACTTTATAAACTCTTTTTTCGTTCAATGAACTTAATGTAATGGGAATTGAACTCTATAGCACCCTTGTTGAACAAATCCAATAGGACTTCCCAACGAACCTGTCCAAAAAGGGTGTCTTCAAGTCCAATTTCCAACTTATAAAGTTAAATTCCAAAAGAAAGAATCAAGGAAACGTCCTACAACTATGAGAAAACCCTTGGAAATCCCTGTATTATTTTCATCATTTTCATAAACATCTTGATTCTATAAAATGACTATAAAAGTTTAAAATGTAATAAACCCTTAATTCTACCAAATTTGAGTTATCATTATGCATTCAAGTCAAGCAGATCAAAAATGAAATGGAATATATTGGACTGTCAATGTACATGCATGTTGCACAACTTACTAATTGGTTCATCAATGCTTGGAAAGTTGTAATTTTTACGCTTCTGCACTGTACAGTACACGCTTTCTAGCGACACTCCTAGATCTAAAACATACGATTGAATGTAATCATACATTATGAAAGCAAAAAAATAGTAAAAAACTAATGCGTAGGAAAAATCAAACGACCCAATGTTGAATATGTCTAACAAAAATGTGCCATCCAGTGGTGTGGAAAAAAATTCATCATCATTTGCCGACGATTGTCTCGAGTGCAGCAGTTTCCCGGGTGGAGAAAATAGGCTTCAAATTGATTAGATAGCTGGGATGTTCCAATGGGTGTGATCGAGCGTTCGTTCGAAAACATTAAGCTAATGTCATCACCGAGCGAGCAGTTTTATACGGGACCATCCCAAAAAGCACGCGCTAATAACATATTGTTGAACGATTTTCAATCATACAAACGCACGCATTCTACTGTTCAGCCCGTTCGATGAGGGATCCGGGCTTGTGCACCCTTTTTCGGCGTTTGACTTTCGGGAGGCCGATGCGTAGCACCCACGAAAGTAGTCATTAAAGGTGAATCGATGTTTGTTGAATCACTGAATGAAACATGAAGCTAACATTCTCTAATCACACCCCTTTCCAGCCGGCATATGAGGATGGGTAGCATATTTACCGACGCTGCCACGCATCAACGCGTGCACAGCGCGTGAGTTCGATTTGACGATTTGTGGGGACCAGTTGGCTGCGTCCAGGCGCCTATAAGACGGGGATTGTCCAGAACGCAGGCAATGGGTGCAGCTGTAGCTCGTTGTCAAACAAGTCACATCACTGCTTCTGCCGCTGCTAATGATTCAGGGGGGGGGGGGGGGGGGGTAAGTTTAACGCCTGGCAGAGCTTTTACGATCTTTATTTGGTCTGATTTGCTGCCTTATGATGAGTGGTAGCTGCTCGAACAAACAATGAGTGGTATTTTTTCCCTCTTAAATTATGGTCTTGATACAAAAAAGAAAAAATAAAATAATCAATTTTTTTATTGATAGTCGTCAAAGGGCCAAGTCGTGATGCGTGCGAAAATATAACTAGCTCATCCTCGTTTAAAATCTTGAACGAACCATGCCACTCACATTGCCATAGCAAAACGTATCGGCGTATAAAAACTTAAAAATATTAAAATGCATAACTATCCTTTGGACATTTTGAATAGGCTTGTTTACATGATACACTTCATGCGTACGCGAACAAATCAAATAAACTTTTGACTATGATTATAATAAATTTAGCGAAAAAAATGAATATTCCAACGTTTGAGAGTAGCGATGTCTTCTTAAATCAACTGTCAAAAAAGAGTGTTAAGATTATTTAAACATTCTACACGAGTTAAGAAAAAAGTTTCTCTCACTCAACGTTGCCTTTCTGTCACCCCAATCATTCTTTATTATTCTAAACTTAACTTAACTTACCTCGCATTTTCGTTTGATTACGTTCTAGTAACCGATTAGGGTGATCCCATTTCAGGAAGAACTTATCTCACTTATCATAAACTTTTTCCTTACCACTCTAGTCACTTATCCCAGAGTGGATGGAAAACTAATGTGAATATACGACAACCTGGCTTGTATATTTTTTTCTTCTTCTTACCATCTTCGAAACGATACAACTGCAACATTTGTGCGAATTTACAGCACAACTCGATAAGATGAAATAGGGCTGGAAGTAAAGCAGCTTCAAACTGCCTTCATAAACCAAATTTTCTTCCCATCCCCAGCAAAGCTGCCTTGATGTAAAACGTATTCGTACAGCAAAAGGGATGGTGCATGTGTACAAGAGGATGCGCGTTAGAAAATAATAACAATCCCATCAATGGTTCGGTTCCTTTCGAGTACGGGGGAAATAAATACTGCACAACCCCTGTCGGCGACCCAACGAAACCGTACACCATGCAGGACTCATTTTTCATCTTACATTTTTACATTTGTTGATCTAGTCTCGCATCCCCACCCTATTTATGAGCAGTGCTGCAGAACGTAGCCGCCCAACTTCTCACTGACAGATTAAAGAAAAGCTCACAATACACACAAACACATAGTCACTGTGTACCAAGCGACTGGTACGAAATGAACCATGAGCACTCATCGAAAGAGGGAGTATCCCTTTAGCAAACGACACTATGTGCGGAGCAAAAGTGTGGGGAGGGAGGAAATCTAGTTAAAGTAAATTCTTCGAGCACTGCTCCGGCAAAAGCATGGAAGAGAAATGGATATAAATGGGAAATAAATTAATGTGATCAAATTTATGGTAATCATACCGGTTCGATTCAACGTCGAGCGGAAACGGACTCCTTTGCTTTGCTGTGGGAAAGGGTGTCCAGTGGATAACCGCACACTGCAGGAGTGGTGCCGCCAGAGATCAAAACTCGCTCACTCAGAGCGCTCGGCGAGATTGTGGCCTTGCGCCGGAGTGATGGTTCTGGATTCACAGAATATTGGTAAAGTACATTTGGTTCCACGACTTGGGCTGTGCTTAATATTTGATGCTCGAGCAGCTTCAACCTTGCTTCCCGGGAACGGTAAGGACACGGGACTAAGGCTTATAATTTCAATTCCTCGCAATCTTTTATGCATTATACATAATCAAACCCGATGTATTTCGTCAGGACCTTCTTGGAAGCAGTGCGGGAGCAAAAATGTTATGCCAATGTTGGCTCTCTAAATGAATCTTGCTCTATTTTACCGCACCGGACGAACCTTCCCTAATAATGCCCGGAAGGCTGGTAGGAACACGTACACACATGTCGAACCAGTTGACTTTATTTGACCTGCAGGATGAGGAGATTGCCGGGAGGAGTATGCCCCGAGACCGAGTACGATGACTTATTGCGAAATGGTGCACAAACGGACGAACCTCAGTTTTTGGAAGATGAGCTCCCCGTGATCGAATGGCAGATAAATAATGCTTATCAAATGCAGAGCATTATGCTTATGAGGTAGGAAGCGCTTTGGTTTACCAGAATCTCTAATCTTTTCCGTTCAGAAGCTCGCCCAAAGAAACTGAATGTCGTAAAAAAGTGGGAAACAAAAATAAAGTGGAATCTAAAAACCAAAGAAAGAAAAGACGCATAGAGTGCAGAGCAGGGATAAGGTGGCAAAATAAGGTGGTGGTTTCCATTTCGCTCTAGCCAGACAGCCTTTTATCGCCGCATCATAAAGTTATTTGAGGAACCTAGTTTTTCCTGCTGTGCCACCGTGTGTTTTTCTACTTTCCTGCACTCTCGGAGAACCGGTGGCGATCGGGCGCACGATGATGTAGATGGCACCCATCAGCCAAAAGGGCTTTCCTCGTGCCTGCCTGTGAATGCTGCCGCAACCGTTCCTGGGCACCAAAACTCCGCGTGAAAGACGACGCTTACTCTTCTTTGCTGCAGCTTTTGAACACACTGTTTTCATAACAAACTTTGCTCATAAAAGTTTGCAAGATGGAGTGCTTTCTTCTGCAATTTTCTCCTGTTTTTTTTTTTTACCATGCAGTTCGTTAGTTTCGGTCCGTTTTTCTGCTTCACTTCAGTCCGCTCGTGGTCCCACTGCTGTATGTGTGTGTGTGCTTACATGTTTCCTTCCCAGTTTTCTGGAGTTCGGACTCCCTTTCTGTCTCTCGTTCCCGGCAAAGCTTGAATGCTGTTTTGCAGCTTCCCTTTTCGCCCGCCTGCACTTTATTTAATTTAAGCCCCAATGGTTTACACTCCAAGCTTACGCGCGGATCTAGCGGACTGATTTTGTTTTCTTCTACCCGTTGTCACCCGGGCTGGCAACGCTGGAGCCTGGAGTTAAACCCATGCCGAGTAGAAGCTGGCGAGTTGCAAGTTGCGACCTATTGGTAGCTTATAATGCCTAGGCACAAATTATAGCAGTCTAAGAATGCGCCAGTGTGCTGAACCACGTGCTGAACTCGCTCGCAGCAAAGGATAATAAATAGCAGCGTTCCACTGGGTCTCCAAATCCACCCATTTCTTCTACCCGTTGGACGGCAGCAGTAGCGTGCAACAATTCAAAAAATACAAAGTAAATTTAATTACGACCATGCGACACAGTCCATCCAGTGCACTAGTTTCATCATTACTTGCAATTATCGTGCAACGGGAGCATCACGCGCGGCTCTTGACTATCACCAACAAGGGCCACCAGCAAACCAGCGGCAATTATGTCATCTGGAGCAAGTACATTCGATCGCGAATTGGCGAAGCTGGTAGAATGCGGATAGCCGGGTATTGTCGGGCCCGGTAGTACGGACGCATGGAAAATAATTTGCCCTATCAAAACTATTTCTTTTCACCGTTGTAGGCTGGATTTGTTGCACTTATTAACAAAATTACCTAACGGTTTTCAGTGACATATTAAGATGGCTCGTGCTAAGATTGCGTGAACCTTTACGTTGTGAAGAAGAATAGGCCACTTTCTTGTAGTGTTTAAATAGCGAGTGTAGAAAAGCTGTATGTGTGTTATTGTCGTTTCATGCAGAATTAAGCGTAAAAGTCTGATTGGAGAAGTAACAATATCAATACAACTATATCTAGAACTAAAGCTGCCTACGCAAATTTTTGGTCTTACCAGTTTTATTAACAATTATTTTGTGAAAATCTGTTTCATTCGCCTTATCCTCATGATATTTTTGCTATGGATCGCCAACTCTTTTATTCCTCTAATCGTCCAGAAATTTGTGCAATTCAAACGAATGGAAATAGTTGCTCAATCAAGTTCTTTGTCATATGTAACATATGAATTAACCTTCGTTTCTGTGACCAAAAATACACCCTCATCTTTATGACCACCTACCCGGGTAGGTAATACATTTTAGAAGGCAATTCGTATTTTTATTGGTAAAAATGTAGTATTTAACTTATTATATGCAGCTATAATAACAATACTTCTTTTTATGTTATAAATTTATGAAGTATGGCTATTAGTTACATAAATTGATTGCATAGCAATTAGATGAACTGACACTAATACACCGCCATGTCTTCCCGACTGTCGGGGCAATCATTTCAATCTATGTGGCTTTATAAGAATATTAAGAGCTAGAAAACTTTTGGAAGGGATTCTATAAATATAACTACATGCATTGCTATACATATCATTACAAAATTAGCGACTAATCGAAACCAAAATCCTGTATTGTATGTATTACCTACACGGGTAGGTGGTTATAGAAGTAAGGGGTAAAAGATGATTTTATTTATTAAAGCACATTTAAAAAAAATGAAAATTTTTGAATTTTTTACCACTTTTTTAAAACATGTTTCTCAAGGCATTCTAATTGTTTTGGATCGATTCGATAATCCAATAAAAAGTTACCATAAAAAGAACAAGCTAAACAGACGCGGGTAGGTGGTTATAGAAATGAAGGTTAAAGACACAATACATCCTGCTTTGTGCTTCGACTTTCAACGAAACGAGGACATATTTCTTTAATTATCAGTCCGTTGTGCAGCATGCTTTGATCCCTTATTTTCTAATATAAAATTCAAACTCTAATAGCAGACACCAACTTGTTATATTGCCCCAGTATGGGGCTATTATATATCTAAAACTATTTTAACTACCTAACAGGCCATACCAATGACAAAGAAGATAATGTAAGTGGGCGTGTTTGATATCATCGAGCATATTCTTTTTTTTATTTAAAATTTAAAGTTTTAATTATAGTAATTTTACACAATATTATTACAGGGTTTCCCACGATTTATTGGTCGGTTCCCATCAATTTTTGGTGGGTTCCCATATTTTGTTGATGCGTTCCCACGATTTTTTGGTCGTTTCCCAGAATTTTTTGGTCCATTGTATTGATATCCAATCGGAAAATACCAATAAATTATGGGAACGAACCAAAAATCTATGGGATACGACCAAAAAATCGTGGGAACGCACCAAAAAATCATGGGAACTGACCAATAAATCGTGGGAAACCCTGTATCTTAAATTTATATGAAGAAAGAGTTGCTATGTAACGTTACATTAAAAAAAATCAAATTGAGTTGTAATTAAAACAACTATTGTAAAAATAAGTAGCCTTGATCGCTCCACACTAAAGTTAAACATTTTTTCATAGATTGCTATTGGTAGTTGATCATCAATCAATATAGTAAATTAGTACAATCATATGACCTGTGTATGACTTAATTATTACCCTACTATTCCCAGATTCACTTAACGTACCGGAGGATAAAGTTGTTCACCTTTGTCTATATTTGTACATGACAGCCATAAATTACTCATCGATCAGGAAAGCGCGAGGGTATCTGGGTAACTGTTGCCAGCTTATTTAGGAAGTGTCATAAATCCGAAGCCCTCATGATCGTACCTCTGTAAGATGCAATCAGCAAACATGCACACATGCACAAACGCATGCACGCTCTCTCTCTCTCTCCTACTCTTGCCACCCTCAATTAGACAACGATACACAATGCATTGAACCTCCGCAACGCAATTTGCATTCAGTGTCATTCGCCACCTCTCAACCCTGTTGGCCTTCTCATCGCTGTGGAACGATTACATTCGGCACTCATTCACGATCACGCTTAAGATGCTTCTCGTTGAAGGAATTGGCAGCCCAGCCTGCCAAAGGTATGAAGTAATCTTACCAAGAAGGCGATGGCAATCCATACCGAAGGAGAACCCCTTCAACTTAAATCCAGTTGAACCCATAATCGGTTGGCCGAGCTTTCCCTAGATGGCACCCCTGGCGTCTGGTAGCCGTGTCGGTGCAGCGAAATCCATCCGTGTTCGAAGATTCGCCGAGGTGCATTTCGCATGCATGGTGTGAAACGGTGTGAAACGCTGCCCAGCCCCAAAAGTGTGAATTTGGCAATGATTGAATGCAACGGGAGCGAATGAGTCGTGATGATCTCAGGTGTCAGGGAGCAGGGTGCAAGCAACATCTAATTATGTTTTTGATTTTTAAATGATCTCCCTCCACGATGGATCACTTCACATGGGTATGCATCAAATGTGGAACGCTCTACATCACTGTATAATGTAGGCAACCGCGCAATTTTAATTTCACTCCGCGTTGCAACTCATTGACGTGCCAATCGGAAACATGCCAATGTGGTATGCACAAAAAGTGAGTTAATTAATTTCATTAACGGATATTACATTGAATCATTCCACATAGTTGGTTATCGTTATCGTTGAGGCAGTCCAAAATAACCTATTTTTTCGGCCCCGCTCCCTCCCTTTTGAGCACCAGAACGAAACACCGAACATGGAATGCAGAAAAATTCAGCAGAATCGTATAAAAGCCTATCCTATTTGATTTCCTTACAATGATAAACCATCACCAGATCGGCAGTCGGTGGTTCGCTGACAACGCTCATCCGAGGCAGAGTGGAACACTGGCATCGTTGGCATGGTCTGTTTTCGAGGCATGACCCCCACGACCGCAACCGAATGAAGCGAAAAATGCAACCGGTCAGCTTGCCGGAAATGGTAATTTGATTGGAAATTATAGGTTATCGAGATGAAATGCAATTAAATTCCAGGCTTCAATGGTCACCGCGACAACTGGAAAATGCGATGAGTCGGGCGTGAAATGTCGGTTCATTCTGAGGCTTTTACACACTGCTGCTTGGGGTTGATGGTTGAGATAATAAAAAAAAGAGTTTTTACAGCACTTGTAATTAACACAAAGTAAAGCATTGGAATAAAAAATGAAAAAATGAGAATTACTGAAACAGCAAACTAAGTTTTATCCAAAAATGCATTTTTTCATCATCAATAGAAAAGCTTTTGAACGTTCTTTGTCATGTTTGGTTATTTAATCCAAATGCATCGCGATTGTTAAAGAGACTATCTTTCTGTTCGTTTGCCTCTTGAAAAAGTTCAAATAAACACACCGAATGAAAACGAGTCCAAGCAGATGAGTAGGAACACAAAAATATTACCCTAATGGTGATGGGAAACGATTTTTCCACTCCCACACCTGTACCACTCGGCCAACGGTCAAGGAGCAATGGCTGCAAATCGATCAACCTGGCCGGAAAGCAGTTTGCAACGAAAAATCCCAAGAAAAAGAGAGGACAGGGGAAGAAGGAAATGACGTCCATTTTGTGCAGGAGTAAATACTCGACAAAAGAGCGTTTGGTGTTCGAGTCTACGAGAGTCCAAAAGGAAAGCAAAAAGAGCTTCCCAACAAAAATCAACATCACAGCTAACCCTCCGTGTACCGAATCCATTCACCCAGCCAGCACACGTTGCTGTACCCGCTGACTCCTTGCCCACAGTTCAGAGCACTCACCATGCATCGCGGAAAAAAGCGAACAGAAACAAAAATGGCCTCAAAGAACAAACGAAAATAAACGCGCCATACAACAAAAAAAGCATCCATCCTTCCAAACCAAAGGCGAAACGGCGCGGGCAAGATATGGCGTTGCATTTTTGGCCATTTTTCTTCCATCCGGACGGAGATGGATCACATGGGTGTCTGCGACAGGGCGATCGTTTTGATGACGGTTTGCCACCGCAAGGTAGGATGCAACCGTGATGGCGGGATGGTGTCTGGAGGCCGCTCCACCCGCATGTATGTAGGTCAGTTATTCTTGCAAATTTTCTGTTGAGATCATTTCTCATGAGATTCGTTCATCACTGTTTGGCAGAGGGGTGGGCGGTACGAATGAAAGAAGAGCAAATCAAATGCATCCACTCGGTATGCAAATAGATAGGGAGTAACATACTTTATGACCATTCTTCATTCTCTCGCTGCACGAAACGGGATGTTGCGGGTTCCGTTTTGGCATTAGTGGGTTTCTTTCTTTTTTTTTTGTATTGATGATAGCATTGGAGTTTGTGTCATACAAAATATTCCATCGATCGTCTGCAGCGAATACAAATTGCAAATGAACACTACTGCTGCTTATTCTGGTATCGTTTTATCATTTGTGCGTGATGAGCAGCGTATTGAAGTGAAAAGGAACACGACGGCAAGAGCGATTCCCAGAGTTTGGTTTTGTTTTACATTGTTTGATAAAGGAGATGCATTATTTTCTGTTCGTACTTGAAATTTCAGAGCCAGAAGCATTATAAAACTGAAATAAAATTAATTATTTTTTAAAGCTAAGATTAAAATTCAAGTAGTCTAATTACCTTATTTATATACAAAATGAAAATTGATGGAGATTTTCACAGTTCTACAACACTCACTTTTTGCTGGTTTTAGTTGTAGGAACAATAATTGTTCATAGAGTTTTAACACTTGAAGCAGTTACACCACCAAATGTTAATTGTGATCATCTGCTGTTTCTTTGTTTTATATTGCTATGCATTTTTCTATATACTGATTATTACAAAAAATTGCGTGTTTGCGAAGTAATTATTATTATTATTATTTATTGCTTAATCTTCAACGGGCCATATGGCCTAATTTTTGACGCAGTTCACTGTGGCCAGGGTAGAAGCCGGAGACTTTGCTTGAAGCACTGAGTTGAAATATTAAAGTCGAAGCAATCCGAAACAGTGTTGAATACAGCCGACATGCGGAACATAGGGTCAGACCGACCAGCGCTGGAGCGATGCTGAACGACCCGTAGAGTCTCTCTAGACCTAAGTGATCGGGATGGTGCGTAGAAGTCAACACGATGAAACAGAGGCGATGAGTCGATAGAGCCTTTTAGAAAAGCAGTGGTGAAAGAGCACTGTGCATTGCGTCTTCTAACCGAAAGAGCCTTAAGGCCTAGAAGACGGCATCGCGCAGCATACGGAGGAAGATTATTGCGATCCTGTCAGGGAAGTAGGCGTAGGGCATATCGCGTGAGCTTGCGTTGAATCGCCTCGAGTCGAGCAATTGAAGAAGCAGTAGTCGGGCTCCAGACTACGCACGAATATTCCAGAACCGAACCTTTGGCATATTTTTGTCGATTAATTGCTGTGCCTTCTATGAAGTAGGTAGCAGTAATTGAGCTCCTACGTCGACAAAAAAAAAACAAAAAAAAAACCGAAGCATTTCTCGATGCAGATAGTCAGGCCATTGCGCTTGCACTACGAACAGAAAGTATTTTAGGTACCTGTGTTATGTATAGGCACGAAAATTTTAGCCTTGTCGGCAAACAGACTGACACTGTCGGGAGGTAAAGCGAGGGTAACATCGTTGATGAACAAGGTGCAGAGATGCGGGCCAATATTGCTTCCTTGTGGCACACCCGAGCTGCTGACTATTGCATTGGACAAGTGCTTATCAATTTTCATGACGTATGAGCGATTCATTAGGTAAGACTTAAGCCAGTGTACAAGCGAGCAGGGAAGTCTTAGCTTATCGAGTTTATCGAGAAGAATTGCGCAATGGTTCAATTACGTTTTAAATTTATTTTAATCCAGTAGGTGTTCGCTAGCTGGGATATTTTTACTTTTCAGTTAGGGGACGACGCTCGTAAATTGAATTGAAAATTCTAACCATCAAAGCAAGTAAATAATAACTGAGAAAGAATGGCAAGATTTTCATTTTGAGTTGTTGGTTTGACTGTTTTGTTTAACACTTTGACTGCTATGGCTATCATATACGATAGCCAGTTATGTTTCCTGGGGGCCATGGCTATCACGTATGATAGCGTACGTAAACATACGATGCCGGATGTTTTACGTTTGACGTTTAAGTGATTTTAACAGGGATCCATCCCAGTTTGCGAACATCCATTATAAAGCATTTCAGTCAAAAATCATCTAGTTAGCGAACGCTTACTGTAGCTGTTTTAAATTTGTTGGCAAAACGTCCTACACATACTTGCCAGCCTTTAAAAGTTTTTTGAGACTCATTCAGTACCAAGCAGCCGGATAGTCAATCATTGCAATGGGGGGGGGGGGGGGGGCGGTGCGTCCATTCTAGACTTGAACTAACTACGGGTATGTTGTTGCGTCGTTCGAGTTGACGACTGTATCACGGGACCGTTCGTGGTAGCACCTATATAAACAAAACAAAAACTATGACCGAATACGCGTAAGCATTATAGCTACGGAAATCAAATGCCATGCGAGGGAGGTAATTTTCAAAACCATGACTAAGAAGCGTTTAAAATCCAGCAAAATCTTTTGCATCACACAACCACACGCTTTTTACTAGAGATGAAATTCAGTCGCAAATCTGTTGCACGGTGCAAACGACTGCAGCAACGATTTGTTTTAACAATTTCAACCACAAAGTACAATGATAATAACATTATTTGCCCCTTTAAATCGTCAACACCAACAGCACGATTGTCAGTTAAAGCGAGCGACGATCCCCATTGATCATATCAGCCCTGTGTCCGCCTCTTCCATCCAGAAATACCCGCTCAAACTGCACGATGTATTAACAATCGTTTTTGGCGGGAACGTTGTCTGTCTCCTTGCAGGGCAACGTTGTGTGCCGGTTGAAACGGTGCTAGTATGATGATCATGCGATCGTTAGCCTGCAATAAATAAAGATAATTTACGCGCCTTCCCAGCATCGTCATCATTGGCATAACAACCATCAGCAACAACTTCACGAGCGGCAGCGCATTCGGTGCTAGAAAAAAGGCACACATTCGTATGTGCAGCATTATTTTTTCGCTGCGTGCTCAACTTAACGACGCCTGAACGAGCACGATTGCACTGAAACATGTGGTGGAATATTACGCTACCCCGCGCTGAACGGCAGTTGAGACTTAGTCATCTGAAGCAAGCGCACCAAACGAATCCGTCTTTGTAAACGCACGCGGTCCGGGGGTGTGAACGGATTCGCGCGTTTAATTACCCGAGTAGGTTCCTGCTCTTTTGCCACTTCCGAGCAATCGTCGTGTCCCGTGCCCTGCAACACGGGCTGCATATAATTTATGAACGAGAGGCTGGCCAGGTATTAACACATCATCGAGCCGGTGTTTGACCTCGCCGATGGCCACCATCGATGGTGAGTTTCGGATTGATGGAGTTCGGCCCAACTCGTTCGCTTCACGCGGTTCATCTGAAGCAGCTGCGACACACGTCCTCCGAAGTCCCCGCCAGTTGGACGATGCCCTCATTAAAAGACGTTCAGACGAACGGCCCAAGGATTGTGGATTGGAAGTGCTTCATAAAAAGTGCGAATTCTTGTCCATCGGTGCTGGCGTCTTAAGCGGACGAGCTGCTAGCGTGCAGGTCGAGTTACATTCCAGAAAGGCTGAAGATACCTGTGATCTTCTGCGCACAGTTGTGGATCTGGGTCTGGAGGTAGGACGATTCTGATGAATACACATCCATTCCGAGCGCAGGGTGTTCCCCAAGTGCTGCAAGTTCAACATCATTTCTAATCCACAGTCAGTGTGTGAGTCATATGATCTGGTAGGGTAGTGATTCCCTCCATTCCATCGACCGCAGTCGTCTGCAGGCCCGTAGCGACAACCGCCACAGTGGGTATGATTCGCTTAATCATCATACCGAAATAAAAATAATTTCCGCGCCAAACTGCGCCAGCCAGCCCTGTGAAGATGCCGCGCGTGCGAAAGATGCACGGACCGGCCGCCTCGCCTTTCGGTTGACATTTCTGTGTTCCCCGGGGCCGGTTGTTCACGCATCACACGCCTGTCGAGGCGGCACGCGCTTTTTGAAGTAAACGTCTCCGTTCTCCGGCTAGCTGGATCGGTATCATCGGCAGTGAAGGGAAGGAGGTGGGATTTAGGAAAGGCTTGCACGGAACACTCCCTGCTGTTCGAACGAATGGATCACGACCGCTCCGACGACTGTTCGCAACTGCGGCAGTTAATTTATCATCTGGCGTGTATATATTATTCGCAAGCCGTTTGCTTGTTAATTTGAAAATTTATCTACCTTCCGATCGTTGCTACGCCTGTCTAGCTGTGTATTTTAATCTGAGCAGGAATTTTGCAGAAACACTCCCTAGTGTAGATTAGTGGAGGAAAGCAGTGCTTTGGCAGGTTATGGCAGTTACATCTTAATGAGTTTCTGCCAAAACATGATTAAGCTGTGCTCCCGATACAGAGTCAATAAAATGTGCAAGAAAGGATAACATATTTCTCAAAACACGCACAAAACGCCAGCCACTCATCAAAGTCAAACGATTGTGATCGTTGTCCCACGAAGGTATGCAAAGATGCACAGATCGCTCGCCACATTTTTCCCTGTCACGCGCTGCATTGTGAGTAAGGCATTTTGTTCCTCGAAGGTATGCCACCGTACTCCGTAAGGACGATCTATGCCAATTAATTAGTGTGACAGCACACTCGAGGCGTTGAGCCGTAGCTGGAACGAAGAATTCGCGAATGTGCGACTCGTCTTCCACCTCACCCAAGGGCCAACCGCGCAAGCTGACACTCAATTTCAAGAGTCAAGGTGAACAGCGACGGCACACCGACAACGGTTGCCACCAGTGCCGTTCTGGTAGCACCGTTCGAAAAGCGGTTCACGCCATTGCCTGAGCTAATCGCTCTTGGCGCCCTTCATCTAGTGCGTTGGAACGTGGCGCCCTCGTGCAGATGATGGTTCCTGCGCTCATGTAGGAGGATGATTCGAACATGATTTATCCGCACCGAAAAGATTAATGTGGTCCCGCGCGGGGTGCGGGCGCAGGGTAAACGCTGCGACTACCTTAATCTTGAGCGGTGATGAACAATTTATGGCACCCTGGTTAGACTGGTTTTTACTTTCGAGAGCTCGCCGGCTTGTCCGTCGCGGTTCGACCTCATTTCCATTAATTGCTCCGCCAGCCAGCGGTCGCTCCACACTCAGGACTGCACAAATTTGTGAGCGAATCAGCTGGCACAAAACCGGCAGATGAGTTAAGCAGCGCGTTGATTGTTTAATCAGGCTCAATTGGAGTTGGACGAATGTGAAATGAGCGTGAAGCACAATACAATTTCAACAAACAACAAAAAAAAGCAAACATTAGTTACAATAATTGTTGCGCTTAAAACAACCACAATGATCGTTTGTGTTCGCATTCGAATAAGTTTGCATAATTTGTAACCCTCCCGGGTACGGTTTCTAGTCGCAATCGCTTGCTAATCCGTTAATATGTTCCGCGCGGAGTTCCAAAAATACACACAGCAATCACGATCAATCAACCCGGGTGTATTCCAATTTATTCAAAAGCACTTAAAAGCTCTCCGTGCAAAGGCTGCCCCTGTGCCGGTCTGGTTCGTTGAACCATCTTCCGGATCCACGCAGCGCGGAGGTCCACGAGAATGAATTAACGACTGCCACGAATGCTTAATTTGCTGTAAGAATAAAATCCATGGCACGTTTCACGGTCAAAAGGCAGGCAATCAGGCACGGAATCATATGCTTTCGCGGGAAAGGGTGGCTCGTTAGAGCACCAGCAGCAACAACCCACTGTCCGCTGGGCGCGTGAAAACCCACCCAGAAGCCGACGGGTGGGTTTTGTTGACGTTTGAGTCGGTGCTGCAGCACACGAATTTGTATCATCACCATCATCAACATCATCGTAGCACAATCGGTCATATTTTATTCATAGATTCGTTGTAGTTTTTCATAATTCTGTTGCTTTTAACATGCTAATGTACATCGGTTTTACTCATACTTCATAGGCGGATACGCTTTGCAGGAATTCATATTTGCCGGAGGCTTAGTTAAGTAAGCGTAAAGGGTGAATACTAAATTGAAAATTAATACCTCCATGAATTTAGACCACATCAATGTAGAAAGAACAAGTAATTGAGGAAAAAGATATTAAAATGGTAAAAAGGCAAAAAGATGAAAATAGCACCAGCCTTGGAAATAGTTCACATGTGCTGTTAAGAGTGTTGAAACTTTTATAAGGGTATTTGTGATATGTCACAGTTAAAGTGATAGAAATAAATGTGTTTCTAAATTGGTTGAAATTTCATTCATTATCAGTTTATTCATTTATATTATATGAAGACCCAATTGATATTTTGCCATAGTTTTACTCCATACCAGCAAAAAATATCACTCGAATCAATACACTTGGGAAATAATTGCAAGTAATTAAAAGCTTCCTCCCTATTTTTAATAATGATGGTCTTGTAAATTAAACTCCTATTGGTATATTAAAATAAAGCAAGAGTAATTATCGAGACAAATTGTAATATTGCACTCCTAAAAGAATGACAGAGTAGTTTGATAAACTTTGATAAAATTTAAACGAAAGGTCTTTTCTATAATCAATCGGCTGCGAGCAGTGATTCAATACTCCTAAAACGAATGCACACATTTTTTTCAAATTACATTATTCAAAACCGACATCGCAGGCACAAAACTGTCACACACCAGTTGGTGGAAGCAAAATGCTTTCAGTCTGCATTTAACTAGGACACAGTTTGGTACGCGAATCACGCCCCAAATTCGTTCATTTTCACTCACGAATTGGACAGACAGTCAAATGTTTTGTGCCCCTTGGTTGCCTTTTCCCATACCTCCATACTTTTAAAATCATTTTCCAAACCTTAAAGTCCTGTATAACACAGTTGAGGGTGTCATACCACCGTGCCGTTGCATATTGAGCTGTATAAGCATGCATCAAGGGGATGGCGAGACATTTTAACGTTGTCATCGAGAGAAGGTAGAGAGATAAAAAAAAAATCTAACACCCATACATACCCGTGCAACATAGTGTAAGGATAAACTTGACGGAATTTCTATGCAAAGCAACGCTCCTGCATCTCAAGCTGGCCGGTATGGTAGTAGCACCATCGAAGCCACTTCACATCGTTCATCCGAAGAAGAGTGAATTTTAGGCAGCTCGGTAGATGTCGTCAGATATTTCAAGCACCTCGAGAGGAAGCGATGAAGGGAATGGAACATTGGCTCTCAAATAGATTTCCTAACGCATAAAAAACACACTAGTTAGTATCTGGAACAATAAAAGAGCACTGGAAATAAAATATCAAGAATTGTTATTTCTATAAAGGAGAAAATATTATTAACAACAATAATAATAGCGATAGCACCGTTACCTCGTGAACTTCAGTCTCTTGCATGAGGAAAGAATGAAGCAAAAGCATGAAGCGCATCATCAACAGTCAACGCAAAAGACGTACGCTTCCTCTGTCCCGTCGATGAAACCTCACATCCTCCGGCCAAATCCACGTAGACTGGGGCAAAGGATGCGGGATGCGAGAAATGCTCGAACCTTCGCGAGCCACTGGCTTTGGCAGCGGGTTTAAAAATACGGATGTTTAATTTAATTGGCCGGCGAAACGTGATCGCTTTTCCGCGACGACGATGGCGATGGCACACGATAAGAATATGGAACCCCAGGATTATGGGTGGCGTGATACGGCAGTGTAGACACGCGGTTGCAGTGGGACACCGTAGGAACGATTTCTTTCCGAGCGATCGTGCAATGACAGTGGTTGGATAATACGATAAGAAGCATCTCGGATGGAAGGATGTAATTGAATCAAGTTGGATAAAATTGTTCAATGACTGCCGTAATAATCATTAGCTGCTGTTGGACGATGGATTCCAGAATTTAATCATATTTAATCAAATACGTCTCATTGAAGCGGCACCTTGAAAGGCTTAAATACACGTAAAAAAGTATCGATTTCATTTTATACTAATGGTTACACTACTCCAAAAAATAACACTCACACATTGACCTCGATGGCAATGTTTTCTATCCCCCAGTGCACTATCAAAAGCATCTCGAGTGTGAAGTAAAAGCTGCCGGTACGAGCGCTGACGTTAATAGCTTGGTCGTTACAGCCATATCCACACTGCCCTACGTAAGGGGAAAGTATCTGGTCTCCTTGCGGTTTGAAAATCGGTCGGCTGCACGCGGAGCGAATGTTCTGGTTCTCGGCGAGACATTTACATTGTCATCCCACGGGAGAGCTAAACTTTGGTGAAGCGGTAATGTAGTTGTGCTACTTGAGACTTTAGCTCTAGCAGAACCATGTGCTTACTTTATAGAAAGACATAAGCCCTTTCTCTCATGAGATTTACGTTGGAGAATTCATCATTGAACGTTGGAGGCACCAGTGTGAAGGTCATTGGTAGGCAAGTAATCCAGCTCACCATGGTATTGACCAGAGCAAGATGGTCCTGTGTGCTTTAAGGATCTATGATAATATAATGAACTATGGAAATGCTATTTCGTTCAGCTTTTTTTTATGGACAATAAGACACATTTTCGTTAGCAAATTTATTTGTCTACTCCATGTTCAGGACTAGTGCGTAATTTCAGAGGCATGTGAAGCCAGTAGGCTTAAAGCCTTTATAAAAAAAGAAATTCAATGGGAAAGACCAAAAAACTCGCGGTAGTCAAAAAACGGAAACCGATAATAAAATGAATGGATAAAAATACTGCAAAATAAAATGTGAGCCATCGAGCTGCTTGTCCATGAAACAATAAAGTTTTCGAATATATAATGCATGCGGTCGCGTTGATAAAGTTGCAGTATGTTAATAATTGACTGCTGCACTCAATTGTTCTGCCGCTCTATTATTTCGTACATAGTTTTAGCTTTCTTCTCCCTATTTTCCCCCAACTAGCTCCTGGGTAATGAAATGATGCGTATGAAACCGAAAAAAGCAGAAGTAAAGTAAACGCAATACGCTGACGGCGTCGGATGTTTTTGTATATATATCCCCCAGAGCTGTCTCTGGTATTTGTTTTTTTTTCCCCCATCGCAATGGCCCATTTCTTCAACGCACACACACACGCACCCTCCACATGCGCATTCAATATCTTTCCACGGTGGTGTGCGTTTTTACCACCAGACTGCTGTTTGTTTGCGTTTCTTTTTGGAGTACGATTTTTTTTGCATAGCATTTGTGCTTGTTTTATTCATCCACCGACTATTCGACCCGGACCTGCGCTACGTTATTTTATGATTGCGTAGTGTCTGCGAGCAATGGAAATAATGGCTACAAAACGTAATAAAAGGAGACGCTCACACAACGGGATGGAAAGCAACAAATTTTGTGCGCGCTTATGTATGTGTGTGCGTGTGAGTGTGTGAGGGTGTTGTCATTCGCCATAGCTAAACATTTACTTGCTTGGCTGTTATCGTTTCGTGTACAACGCAATAAATAAAATGAATTCCAAAGGATTTAACTGCTATTCAAATTAATTCAAATAATCCCATAACATTGTTTTATATTTGAACTAGCAAAATAGATAAATAGAGATATGAATAGTTTAATCAACTTTTTTTCGTTTGCTATGTGTTTTATGTATCATAATATTTTGTCTGTGTGTCGCAGGTGCTACAGAAAGTAACGAAATCACTGTATTTGTTTTTCTACTAGCTGTATCTAGTTTTTTTTTTTTTATGACGGTAAAACAAGTATTCATTATCATTATAACCATCATCACAATTAATCAAAACCATAAACAATCAGCGTTTAGTTTCAAGATCACTGCTTTCCTGTAGAGCAATCCCTTTTCACTCTTAATTGCAGTAAATATTTGGACTCCTGCTTTGTTCCTGTGATACAGCTACATGATCAATACATTTTTATTTATAGTAAAACAGGATGACAATAATTGTTGCCTGTTGTAAAAAATAATCGAGTTATTTATTTAACTAGAGAATGATTTACAAATCATTAAACTAAAAAAAAAATAATCAAACATTGTCATTTCATAGTAAATTATTTTACCAACTTTATGATCTATTTTATATCCTGAAAAAATCAACTTATACGCATACTTATTGCATGGATGAAAAGTTTAACTGATGTTTGATTAACTGATGTTTTTACTTAGGCACAAGTTATTTGTAAGGAATGGTTGAAATTTAAGTAATAAAACTGTTAATCAAAGTTGCGTTTTGCAGAATTGGATGGGTATAATTGTGTACAAGCAATAATTTACCTCAACATAGTTTTGTAATTACTTACGTGTAAAAATTGATGTAGCACTGCTCTTCGTCTTGTTGTTGTTGTTGGCCACGTGATAATGCTGGACGATACAGGCTTTAGAGACTTATAATGTACCACACAGCCGGTCTCGTAGTACAGTCGTCAACTCGTACGACTTAACAACATGCCCGTCATGGGTTCAAGCCCCAAATGGACCGTGCCGCCATACGTAGGACTGACTATCCTGCTATGAGGGGATCAATACAGGGTTTCCCACGATTTATTGGTCAGTTCCCATGATTTTTTGGTGCGTTCCCACGATTTTTTGGTCGTATCCCATAGATTTTTGGTTCGTTCCCATAATTTATTGGTATTTTCCGATTGGATATCAATACAATTGGACCAAAAAATTCTGGGAAACGACCAAAAATCGTGGGAACGCATCAACAAAATATGGGAACCCACCAAAAATTGATGGGAACCGACCAATAAATCGTGGGAAACCCTGTAAGTCACTGAAAGCCAAACCCACAAGTAGTGTGGTACAGGCAGGCCTTGACCGGCAACGGTTGTTGACCCAAAGGAGGAATGTACCACACAGCCGGATAGTTAGTCGTTGCTACATATTCATTTGATTACGATTGTTAAAGTGATTATAAACATTGCAATTATTTCTTATTATAACATTTGATTAATATGGTATATTGATGGGGTTCATCACATGAATCATGTCAGTAAATTGCATTATGAATTTTATTGTAGGTAACCAAAATATACACGCAAAGTATCAACACAAGCAGTCGTATACGGTTACGAAACGAAGCACCTGTTTGCATTACCCATACAAAACCCGTAAGGCAAACAATTCATCGAACTCTCTGCTCCCACTTACAAATAAATCATGACGCATAGTAAGTGGTAAGATAGTCTGGCTGTTAGTCAACAAACTTCATCGATTTGAAATAAGGAAATATTGATGATTTGAAATACCTTGCTACAAGCACACCGGCAAGAAAGCAAGTGTTTGAAGGAAAAGGGATAGAGAAATAAAGAAAGAATGTGTGTGTGTGTGTGTGAGAGAGAGAGAGAGAGAGAGAGAGAGAGAGAGAGAAAAGAAGAGATAGAGAGTTAGAAGAATAAAACGAGGCCATCGCCGAAGCCGAACCAGACAGGCAAACCGAAAAGCAAGGAATGCGAAAAAAGAAGGAACAGGAAATAAAGCACACCATACCACGGACCGTACCCGCACGATTCAACCATATTGTACATATTTATTTATGCTCAACATTACGTGCAAAGTGGCTGTTATCGATTCCGTCTCGCCGTCTGCGCGTGTGTATTGGTGTGTAGGTGGTAAAAGGTTCCCAACCTATCTCAACAGCCATTGCGGTGTGTATACTCCGCACGGTTGTTCTACGAAATCGCAGCGAACGAAAGAGCTGCACAGAAAATCGATAAACTTTGCGAAACCTCAGAATCGCATCACGTTCAGCCGACGAGGTTTTCTTCAGGATGCGAAAGTGTAAAATAGTATCTTACATGCATTCCTGCAAACATTTGCCCGAGGAATGGATTCTGGCCGTACTATGCATCAGCACCGATCACCCTTTCTAGTGGTGTGCTTAGGATCGATTCGAAGATGAAAGTCAAACACCGACAGATGGTGCAGCACCGGGCTATGCATGTATGGCTCGCTCACCTGTGCTAGAGAAATGGGGTAGAAATCTCGACGGAGCGATAAATATCACCCGCGGCTTCCGTTTTACCGCGTCGGTTTTCCTCTGAACCGGCCAGGACAGAAGCGTAGTGCCACAAAAATCGATTCAGCCATGGCGTGGCTGCCTTTTGTACGCACCGTCTTCGCATCACACGCTAACAAGGGCGGGAGGTAAATTGTATCCAATCTCGATGCTTCTCAGCGCATCCCGGGAAATGCTCCGACACGACCATACAAACTCATGCACACATGTCAGGAATGAAGCGATCCATCTGCGAGAAGATTGACGACTATCGAGTTTTGTAGATGGCTACAGCTAATCATCACCATCTTCATCAACGTTGGCGTGCCGGAACAAAAAAAAAGAAGAAAAAGGTAAACGTAAACTTCATCCCAGCAGTTTACCACGCCCGGTGTAAGTTTTCAAGCTGCATACTGCTCAACTCGAGGTACGACGAAACGAGAGAAACCAACGCTGCGCTATGTTGAGTGATTTGGTATGGTAAAGTTTGCACCGGCAAACGAGAAAAACTTCCCCGTTTTCCGGGTGTGGTGAACGATGCTAGCAAGTAAACACCGGCTCCGTTTGCTTTCAATAAGTAATATTTTCCCGGCGTCTCCATCATGCACCTCGTACGCGGGATGGTATTTGGCTGGTTCGGTTGGTGTAGCAGTTGTTCTAGCATCAAAAACTTAGCTGCAAACTTACCACATGGGTGAGGGTATTTGTATGTACTTGATAGTGGAATGAAGCTGCAGAAAAATGAACTAGCTTGATGCTTATGACTAGAAAATGCTTCCTTGTCGGCATGGAGACGCATGGTGGCTTGTTAGATGAGTGCTCCAGAGGGGAGCACTAAAAATACTAAATAAAGTTTTGCCGCTTATACAACATGCCTTGTTACAACATTTAACGAACAAAAAGTCTCGTTTATTCTATTTGCTACAATAACGTAAAAATCAATTTGAAAATGTTGTTTTACTAAAAGTGCACCATAAACACTTATCCAAAACCACCAGACACAATGAATTGACAAAGTTTAACCGTTCAATGTATAGCTGAGTGCCATTGAATTGTTTCCTTAAAAAGAATCATCCTTTGTCCGGATTTGATCGGCGCTACTTTGTCCACAATCTTTGCCACAATTCCATCAAATCTCCTACTTCGTTTAGAATGCTTTGGCAGAAGCAGGAGTTTGCTGTCCAACACAGTGCTAGCACGGTTTGTGGTCGTCGTTCGTCAACAACGACGAGGAATTGTTGAGATTTTTGTCAGTTTTATGAGGACATTCCACGCCGTCGACCGGTGCTTTCACCGGGTGGTCTGACAGAGTGTGTTGCCTTGTCTGGGTAATCAGTTTTCTTTTCACTACATCCACCAACTACAAAGCCGCCCTACCGGGCACGGTTTAAAAGGGCAGACGGATGCAATATTATTTTGCTTCTTCGCTTACCTTCCAGCCCCAAGCCTTGTCCAAGCTGACAGGAAATGATGTATTAAATTCTTGGATTTAGGAATAATGTGTATTTTACGGCTGCTGGTAGTTATTGCACTGTCTGCTGGGGCGATCGAACTTGTTCGATCGACTCCCTGCCTACCTGGCAACTTGGGGCTTCAAACGATTGGTGCAGTGACGAAGTTAAAGTCGATGGCTTCCGGAGGGTAAAAACTGTGCATAAGAAAAGGTCGTGGCTCTTGGTTTTACAACGTTGGCAGAAATTTTGCAACCCGTCTGCCCAGCACCATGCCGATGTTTCGCTCGTATTCTATTCATACCGAAAGCAAAACTTTCTTCTATGCTGCCATCTATTCTATCAGCCCAATATGTACAAATGAAGAAGAATAACTCACAAGAAAAAATACCAAACATCATTCTTCTCGTTTGTGCCAAAATTTTGGCTCCTCTGCAAAAACACGGCTGCGCGCCCGGCAGCGTGAACTGCAGTTTCAGCGCACGGAAGAAAAACAGGCAGAGCGAAGAAAGAAGTGACCCGTACCAGTTAACCCAGCTGGAGATCGGAGATTATGCAGCCAATTTACTTCACGGAGCGAACGGGTGCTCGGGCAAATGATTCGTGTCGATGTCTGCCCGCTGTGGGTAAAGTTTACTTCCCTGGCCGAAAGCAAATGCAGCTGCACCCGCAGGATGAGATTGGTTTTTGATAACAGGGACGAATGGGAAGGAGACGGGTGATGCAAAGGCAGCGACAAGAAAAGAGAGAGAGAGAGAAAAAAACGAACTAGGAACAGAGTATCGCCAGCCTGAGTGGTCACAAGTACCTTCCTGGAGGGCTGGAGGACTCTCAACCGGTAGGGGGCCTTGTTAACTACTGCCAAAGTTCAAAACTTCATCGTTTCTGGTCCGATTACGTTCGTCCGTAAGCACGATCCAAAGTGTATTAAGATTATGTATGTGAGCAAGAAAGAAGAAGACAGAAAGAGAAAGACAGAAAGAAAGAGAGTGGTAGATAAAAAGAGAAAGAGAGAAAGAGAGAAAGAGAGAGAGAGACGAGAGAGACTGATCGAGTTACATGATTTCACAACGATTTTCAGAATGATAATAAAATAGATTTCTTTTTATCTAGTCCGTCTAGAAAGAAGAAATAGTATGTTAAAGAAGGCAACCCATAAGCTCTTTTCAATCTTTTTTTTTCTTTTATAGTATTCTCTCCCTCTTTCTCTATC
This sequence comes from Anopheles merus, assembly GCF_017562075.2. Lineage (NCBI taxonomy): Eukaryota > Metazoa > Arthropoda > Insecta > Diptera > Culicidae > Anopheles > Anopheles merus. The sequence goes on along the minus strand of NW_024428205.1, from coordinate 11,935 downwards.
CCTCTCTTTCTTTCTCTCTTAGAGAGAAATGGAGATCTCTTTCTATCTCTGTGTTTACATTCTAGCACGGTTAAAACAACCAAAGGAAAGCTTGCTTCAGCATCTAAATGTTTCATTTCTCGTCCAGCGGGTAGTCCAAACATAAATATGAAAGTGCAGTCTACATTCTCTCGGTGGAGAACTTTCCTGGTACCCACCAACCAGACCAGCCGGTCGTTTCGGTCAGCGGTTTGGAAAGTAGTGCACCCAGCAGCACCAACAGCAATAATATCATAATTAACACTTCCACTTGGACAGAATTTCGAGGAGAATTTCATTAAATTTATATATACCTTCCCTCTATATTAACAGTCTAGACGGGGAGCTTTTGGCGGTGGTTTTCATGTTTTTCAATCTCTTTTTCACTTTTCTCCCATCGTACCGACACCGGACGGTTCTATGCATTCACACTTCCGTGTGCTGTGCATGTGCTGTATGTGTTTGTGTGTGTGTGTGTTTCCCTCTCCTTCGAACGACCTTCAGACTGGAGAGCAAGATGGATGTGCAGGATTCCGTGACCACATCCTCTATTTTATGTGTGCGCAAGCATGTGGAGGCACTTTTAAAAGGACGGCTGGAGCTGGTTCTGCTGTTGCTGCTGCAGCCAGCAGCCAGACTCCTCAGACTAGTGAGTGGGCAGAAGTTAAGCTAACGAGATGTGGTACATTTATGTATCCAATAAATAGAGGAAGAAGAAAACATGCAACCTTTGGATAGTTCTGCCGACGAGCAAGTGGTGCGAGAGGAACTGGAGAAATTAGCTTCAAAATTGTTAGTGGTCGATTTGCGGAGGAAAGGGTTGCGCTGGTGTGCCCGGTGGTGGAGGAAATGGCCGAAGAGATGTGGAGTCCTGCTGGGATTCGGTCGTTAGATGCTCTCGTTTAAAACTTTTTCATACCGCACCGGCATACCGTTCCGACATCTCGCCATCGAACTTTATTTCTTTCCAACAGCGTGTCCAAGTCGGTCGTTATAAATGGGCACGCCGCTGTGTGGTGGTAGTAGCTCTGTACGATGCGAGCACCAGCTGGTATTGGTGTGGTGTACGAGCCAGTAGAGAGCGAGACGGATAGAGCTGGTACGCATGAGCTTGGTGGACGTATCTAGCTGGTGGTTCGCGGTATCCGCGAGTGACATGCTGGAAGCAGGACGCAGGACGCAGTCAGACAGACAGACAGACAGATGAACGGACGGAGCAACTTCACACACAGACAGGCCAGACGGCGAGCGGCAAGGTTTGGATCCGTGTATGGAAAGGTCGATCGGAGGCCGGAGGAACCAACACGAACAGGGTTTGGTTTTGGCCCCTTTCCGACACGCTCCAAAAGCAATGCGCGGAGACTGGGAGAGTTTGGAGCTGTTAGTCGAATTTCATGTTGGGATAGGTCTTACGATTAAACTATTTTATGACTAACTGCCGACTGTCTGCTGCGGTGGAGGGAAGTATGAGGGATTTAGCAGAGCAAAGCTTTTTGCCATTTCTTTCTAACCGCCAGGAAGGACTCGTACATCTGATGATGACGACGACGACGACTCTCGGTCGGGCAAACCGCAGAGCTGCTCCAGGATGGTAGAACATGGCTGTAGGACTGTGTGCGCTAGTGTAGTGAGCGAGTTGAAGTTGAAACAGAACGAAGCGTTTCTTTGTAGTGGGATTAGCTTTTGGAGTTCGTTTGTTGAAGTACATATTAAAGAACATTGCATTAGTTACGCCAAGTGGCAGGAATGATGTTGGGATTAAATGCTCTCTGCATGGATTATGAACGCCCGTTACGGGACGACACTCGCTAGCGATATGAGATGTGGAATATGAGATTAAAATCGATTGTTTCATGAACAGCAAACATATTTTCCGCAAGGGTTTGGGCTCAAAGAGTAAGTTATGCGTTAAATATGAATTTATCCTAAAAAATAATGTCGCATAAAACAATTAAAAAAATTGAAAAATTATAACTCAAACTATTATAGATTGGCAGACATTTTTATAACAGATCTTATTAAAATTATTCAAAACAGTATGGAAAAGGAAAGGAATACTCATGGTAAAAGCCAAATTCGCGGCATTATGGCAATAGTTATGGCTATTAAGTTTAATTTTTTTGTGGTTTCATAACAATCTGTTATGGAAAATAACGCAGTACACGCTATGACGAACGTATAATAAATAAAATGAATTCATTGAAATAACAACTACTTTTTGTTGTAAACTAATCTTTGTTAAAATAAAACATAAAACACCTTTCCAATCAAAAACAAATGTAGCATTGTACAAGCAAACACGTTTATCATTAATGATGGTATGAAAATTGGGATTTGTGTGTTTTTATTCCAAACATTGTTTTCTATTTGTTAAAAAAGGTCAATCCAAACTCTAGAACATTCAATTAATTACTGTTATTATGATTATGGACTAACATCGGAAATGTCATCAACGCTTTTACGAATTTCTCAGAAAAAGTCTAATTTCAACATTAAATTCAGAATAAATTGCATGTATCAGAATCATACAAAGCAGATATATTGTTGATATTGTTAAAAAAATAGTAACCCGAAATAACTTTTTTTCTGTGCTTTAGTTATATTTAAATTTGTAAAACATTTCTTAATTTTATCTTTTGGAATCTATTGGATGCAAGACTACAATATTGTTGATTAAAGCATTTATTTATCCATACGCAATAGTTAGTTCACCAGTTGGAAATAATACTCCAAACATAACGTTAAATAACAATGCATAAAAAATGAAGTAAAATAGTGTTGATAGCTAATCAAATATCACACCAAAACAAATGCTATTGATGTTCAAACAAATGAAACCCGTCCAATGGTTTACTGCTCATAAAATTTTACCCTTCAACCGAACAATTTACTTCTCGCCCGGTCAATCACCAGTGCTAGCAAGCGCCATCTAAAGCAAGCATTTATAATTTACCATCTGAAGAAGTGTCAATATCATACAGTCGATAAAAGTTCCCTTGCAGTTCAAAAACAGCAAATAAACTGCAAAAAATGTGGCAATTATCAATGCGATAATCGGAGCTCGTCGTCCAAACGCAGACGGACAGCGTGCAATGCGCTGGGTTGCTTGACGAATGTGGCCAAGTAGTCACGACCCACGACACCGAAAGTAGCCGAAACCGGTGTGCGTGTAACACACTCCTATCGTGTAACTGTTGTGCAAATGAAATAACACAATTTAATGCATGCGAAATGGAAAGGATGAAGCCGGCGGTAGAAACGGCAACCCAGACACAACTCCCTCGTCGGTGTGTTTTCCCGGGGCGGGGTGTGCTTTCGGAGCAGGAGAAGCTGAGGTCTGGAAGCTTGCAAACGTAAACGTCTGGCGTGAGTGAGAAAAATGAGCATCAAACCGATGCGAGCGAGATAAAACTGATAGAGGACCGTGCGAGCGAAAGAGAGACAAACAGCGCCAACACAAACGTGTCCATTCGCCCAGACACACAGGTCTCGGTATTATGGGGTCGGTGGTCCGGCCTGTCTATGGCACTGTCTGGCGGAAGGATGCGGACTGGCGCTCCTGGGAGAGACGGAGCCGCACGGAGCGCAATGTAATGGAATGAATAAACGGAAGGAAGATGTTTATCCAACCTCGTTCGTTTCGCTACCTCCGTTTTGTACGTAGCGTTGGCTCTCCCAAACCCGAGCCGGTACTCTTTTCCCCGGTTCATGAATGTGCTGGAATCATTCCCTAAAAATACGTCATCCTACTTCCAATTTAAACGTTCCACCCAGACACGCTTGCACACACACACATACACATGGCAGCATTTTGGTGGTTCAGCTTCGACACCCTTGCGGAAAGTGTCAATGTTGCTCACAGTTTGCCAAAAGTTTTGTCTCCCAGCTCTCGAAGGAGCAGACAAGCGTACCGGGGGAGCTCATTTAAAAAGTTCCCTTTCGGGAGGTTGCTTCGCCTCCGTTTCGCACCGTGCGTCAGGGCAGCCACCTTCCACTCCGTTCCGGACGACTGTAATGCAATACACACATACTGTCTCCGGCAAAAATTTCGATTGCTTCCAGCGTCGTCTGGACACTCTTATCTTTCGTGGTTTCGGTTGTGTCGAGGCGCCCGCCGTAGGTCATTAGTGTGTTGGTGGAGCCAAAGCACGCCGCTCAGCCCCAACCAACCCCCAAACCCATCCCACACACTAATACGTGCGTTTTTACTGCTTCGTTTCCTTCCATCCACTTGCCGTTTTGCCGTTCCGGTCGCGGCCCATGGTTCGGAGGCGAAAATAACTGACCTAACGTAACACTTTTTTTCTTCGTCCCCAAATTGAGGCGGCCCCGATTGTCCTCCACACTTTGCCGCTTTGTGCTGGGCGTTACCGCGACGCACCAGCGTCCGATGCCACACTTGCGTACGCGAATCCATCCGGCCCGGGGGGGTTTCTTTATTTGGTCAGATGGAGGCGCAGCTTTTTTTTTTGTTACTCTCGCTTTGCTTCGGCTACTTCGTGACAAGGAGGACACTGTCTGCTCTCGAGCGTTCGATTGTCTCCCAGCTGAGTCGAGGCCCACCTCCGGTAACTGGCGAAATGTGTCGCTATATTGAAAGTGAATGACAAACGCGGCGGCGGTGATGATGACGATGATGATGAAGCGATTCCACTGTCCCTTGCCGCGCCGCACCGTTTTCGCAAACAACGGACGTTGCATGGAAAGTGGAATCCGCGGGCGAAGGGAACGTGCATGGCTAAACAAACCCAAATGAGGTCAGCGTCAGATGCGCACTGTCGCTGCTGCTGGTGGTGGTGGTGACGCGTCCTAGCAGAAAGCAAAAGTGGTTTTGGGGCGGTGTTTGTCGGTGCGAGGGTGACGTCGGTATCGACGGTAAGGGAAGTGTCACCTTCAGCGCAATAAAAAAAAAGTATGATCGATTGAAAGCCACAGGGAACAGAGGGCGAGCGTTGTTGCGTTGCTGCAGTTCCCCATGGCTTACCGTGTTGCTTTTACTAACCGGAAGTCGCATGCAAGCGCAACCATGAGAGACGGGACGAGTCGTTCCGGGATGGCAGTGGGATGGCCTACGTGCACGGAACTCGATACACGTCATCCCGTTGAACGAGGTCAGTGCAACGAAAAAGCTATTCGAAGTTTATCTTTTGTTGTGGGGGTGAATAAGGTGATTGTAATTAAAATCATTCAATATAAAAAGTCATATATCGGCAAACTCATTACTGACTTACGGCAGCTCTTGACTGACTAAACGAATTGTTGCTCCAAAGAAGAAGATAAAAAAGTGATTGCTCGTGTTCTGTGGGAGAAGTTAATTTTAGGTATTTACAGTTGTCAGAGGAAACAGATGATTTAACGTGTGTTTTGAAAACAGCGTGTGCCTCAGTTCTAACAACAAACGTTATTTCATGCTGCTGTGGCTTGCCGCAACTTTAAGCTGTTTCAGGGAACAATAATTGAAGCAAATCTTCACCAGGTAACTTTGCCAACTTGTTATTTATACTGAATTACAAATTTTAAAGTATTTAAAATTTCATGTATTTATAATTTTAATGATAAAAATGGCTTGTTTCATGAACTTTTATAAAAAATTATGCTTATAAAAAAATGTGTTGTATGTTTCGGGTTCTTGTTCAATTCTATTCATCAAATTGCCTCAGTGGCATTACCTTCTCTTTGCCTAGGTAGCTTATCCTAGGCGTGTTTGAACGATGATTTGTGTCGTTATAATGTAAAATAAAATTAATTATAGTTGGGCGAGTAGTGTTTATTTGCCATGTATTTTAATTTATCTTAACAAGTCTTTCATTCATTAAGACTGTTGTTATTGTCATTCATCTCAAACAGTCATCAAACGATAGTAATCTTTTATGGTAATGTAAATAAAACCTTCATAGTGCTTGAAGATTAGAGTGTACTTAAATACAAGACAAGACACACCAGTGAATCAATTCAAAATATAACTCAAAAGCATACGACATAACAAACTCCACCTATTGCGAAAGGTAATGGTCCTCACACACACATACACACAAAAAACTGTTCCCATTCACCTGACCTCGAAGTGTTGAGCCGGAAAGTCCGCTTTGATGCAACGGAATCCAAGCGCAGCTCCGTTCGCTGAATCGTGATACGCGCACAATCCAAGGCCATGGTTGTTAACCTCTGCGCCAGTTGCGCCGCGCTCGGGAATCGCAAGACAACCCGCGTACCGCGACAGGGTGGCAAGAAACGCGAATTATGCCCGTACAGGGGAACCGGCCCCTGGTTCTTGCAGATGCACTTTTCGATCGCAATTCTCTACGCACCATCTGTATGTATGTGTGTGTGTGTGTGTGTGTGTGTGTGTGTGTGTATGTGGTGTGTAGTCTTGCCTACAGACCGGCCATCGTAATCCGAAGCCGCCGAAAAAGGTGGTCCCGCTGGCAAATGGGGACAGAAAATGGGAGGGAAAGGAAGCCAAGGGCCAAATTGTTTACAAAATATGACACTCAACATCGTCGCTGCGACACGACATGATCCACCTTGGTCTGGCTTGACGGCGGCGGTAACATTCTTCTTCCTCCCTGCCGGCCGTAACTAACGATGGGCAGCCATTTTTTAATCGCTGTCCGAATGGTCTTGCGCACGCTCGTACCTTCATGTTCACTGATCGCGCTGGAACGAACGTCGCAACGATGCAGCAGGGAGCCCGGGAGAGACAACCGGGGCAGGGATGCTGGCAGAAAACGATTTGTTGATGCAATTGTTGATGTTAAGGGGTTGTGTTTATTTGCTGTGGCATCTGTACACCTCTATCTGTCACCATCTTGCGGTCACCGATGTAACCGATGTCACCGATCGCGGTCAATGAAAGCGAAGCGGCCGAGGGTGATAAAGCGTGAAGCGGAAGGAAGGGAGGATGAACAAAAAAAAACAGAGCACAGACACACACACCCAAACGCACTCGATTGTAGTGTAACCTTTACAAAATTTGCACAAGGCCAACGCAATCGCTTCGATGAGCGGTTTTTTGAGGTAGGTCAGGCGTATAAAAGCGAAAGACGTGCAATAATGCAACCGGAAATACATCAGAAGAGCGTACATCAACACCAAACAGCGTCGCTAGAGCGTGTAAATGTTTGAAGCGACGGAAGATAAGAAGCTGATGATAAGATAAGAGCGAGCAAGCGAAAAGGGGATGAACATGTGTCCGAATTAGTTTGCTTGCTTTTAGAGGGTTTCGTTGCTTAGTTTTTGAATTGGAAAAGGGACACTTTCATTAAGCAATTGTTTTAAATTTTACACCTTAACTATCAACAACTCAACCATTGACAACTTAACTGACAAAACATTCAAATTGATTTTTGAAAATTTTTGATAATAAAGATTCAAACGCTAGCAGCGACCAGAAACATTGCATCTGATTCAGCTTAGCGTATATCTTATCATGCTACAATTGATACTATTAGTAGGTTATGTTATGTTTATCATGCTAACATAAAACCTTCACTGGGTCGTGTTTCGTTCGTTCGGTGCATCACGTAGCATTCCGATGAAGCGATAGGTGACCTCCTCCTCCTGTCAAACCTGTGCCACACCACCTATCACCACCACATCGCACAATGTTATCGGATGACCGTTTGGTTTTGATTGGGTGCACTTCACCAGCACCCCAGTGTCCGAGCCTTGACTTTGAAGGCTTAATCAACCACGACGGCTCGAAAGAAAAAAAAACGCGGCCGTAGTACCTAAATAACAGACCCGTCAAGCGGCCACTTCACCTCCTATCGCTTACCGGTGGTAAACACCAGATAACAATTATCGCAGAATCGCTCAAAGCCCCCGTGCGCCCCGGCTTCCCGCATTCCTTCATTTGGAGTGCATTTGGTGGGCTGCCGAAGTTTGTCGTAGATCAGTACCCGTTGTTGCGTGATTGGTTAAGTGGGGTGCATTACGACAAAATAAAAACAACGTAAAAAAGAAACACGAAACACTTGATAAGGCGTCGAAAACACTAAGTGACTGACCGAAAATTGGGTCAGACGAAAGGAAAAGCGCAAAATAGACCGTTTCGTTGAGCGTTCTTCAGATAAGAGGTTTTATGACCGATTCAAACATTAAATACATTTTAAGAAGCATCATTTGAAAAGGAAAAAATATGGAATTTTAATTGACCTTGGTCGTGTTTGTGCGTTTGTGGAAAACGACCTAGAGGTCAAATTGTCTACAAGCTAAAAAAAACAGTAATAACATAAAAATAGCGCCTGCCTGCACTCATCTAATCGATTGAACGAGCGAGTCCGAGGTCCATCAAGGGCCCTCGCAACACACCCGGCTGCAGTGGATAATGATTTTATTTCATAAATTACTGCCACCAGCTTTCATTACGAGCAATCAAAAGGCTGTAAAATTTCGCTAGAACTAGCTAGAAGAGCAGAGCTCTGCCCGGCGTGTCGAGGGACGTGCGACTGCCTGCTATTGCTCTGCTCCTTCCAGTTCCTTATTGACGAACGCAATTGGCGCAGCACTGCATTTAGCTGTTTAGATGATGCACCACACCACATGACCATGTGGTGGCCTAATGCGCGAATCGGGGCCAGTGAGTGCAATTTTTGAAACGCCTCCGCCGACACCATTCTACGCACACGGAAGCGTCCCGATTGTTGCGGGGTTTGTTTTTGAGCGCAAAAGCGCACATCAAGCGTACCCTTGTACTGATCTCGTGCTTGTCCCGTGTAGCAAGAGACGAGTGAAAGGGACGTACCAGGCACTACGCAGGGTGGACAAGTGCTAACGATACTGCGATGATTGAAGTAAATGAAGTTGCCTTGTGTTTAGCTATTAGCTTTTGAACGTTGGATATTTTATCAAGTCCTGCTGTGTTGTATATTGGCAAGGCTGAAAAAACGAAGTAATTTTTTAAATGACTCTATGTAAATTTGTCCCGTTATACTTCAACAGAGCTTATCATTAAATGTACTTATTCAACTACATTTTTCATGCCAGTTTTATATAGTTATTTTTTTATTTTATATTATACTCAACCGGGGGTGGGGGGTGGTTACTTCTGGTTTCGATTTACATTTGCTTCATGTAAGATTTGGTATTTCTTATTTTTTCATTAAAATTCACCGGATTGCCTTAAAGCGGGACAACATTACAAAGTATATCTGAGTTGTATTGGAAGCAAAGTATTCTAATCTGCTGGAAGTTTGAAAACTGAATAAGTTAAAAGCTTGTTACTTTAATAAACAAATATTCCGAAACATTATTGCTTTTAGTCCTATCTTACTTACTCACTTACTCATCCAAAACTACAACTGCTTTGAGGTCCTCTCTTCGAAATCGTTTACAATTTCGTACGTTTGTCTTGAAGTCCATATTCGGGACGACATCTCTGGAATTTTCAAAGGTTCTCATTATTTAGAGACACTTTTGCAAAATGAACTTTATGAAACGGTTAGCTTGACAAATGCGACTAACAGGCAATCATGAGATATATATGAGCATTGAAACTACAAAAGATACTATAAAGTCGATACAGGCCATTTTCGGTTTGTTTGTTAAGGTGAACAGCTACTTACATATTCAGCTTCCATGTTGTTGTTGGCACTGATCTTTGACCTGAGATCGGTGAAGTGTAAAATAAACTTATACCTTTCCGTTCAACACTCCTACGTACGTAGATTTGTTTGTAATACTGTTAGTGCTTATAAGCACACTGATTTGTCTGATAAGTTTGGCAGGTATATTGGCAAAAAGCTCATAGTGGCATTCAGTTTCAAACAATGATGTTACGAATTTTAATTTGAAAATAAATTCTGTTACAAATTTAATTCAACCGTTCGTGAAATAAGATGAAAAATATGGTTTTTTATTCAATAAAAATTTTCACTGCTGTACCTTTCCGTTCCGTGTATCGAAAAAAACTTCAACTTTCAATTAGATTTATGCCTTTTAATCTGTTGTTTGTTACATTAATATATCAATCAATTTTCATTTTGCTGTCATTCTTTTCTTTCGAAAAAAAATACGCAAATGGTCATTACGGGACAATATAAGCAATAAGTGACCTGAAAACGATACATCATAATCTTACAGGGTTCCCCACGATTTATTGGTCAGTTCCCATGATTTTTTGGTGCGTTCACACGATTTTTTGGTCGTATTTCATAGATTTTTGATTCGTTCCCATAATTTATTGGTATTTCTGAATGGATATCAATACAATCACCAAAAAATCATAAGAACGCTCCAAAAAAATATGGGAACCCACCAAAAATTGATGGGAACAACCAATAAATAGTGGGAAACCCTGTATACACAATATACCAAATATACCATGAAGGGCCTTGAGATAAGTCGATCGCATGCTTCGTCCAGTCGCAAATTAATCCAGCTGGATTTATTCATCCATTCAACCGTTCAGCAGCGTTGACGTAGGTCAGTGAGCCGCAAAACGGAAGAGTTCAGGAGCCTTTGAACATAGCAGACAGGACTTATTTAGAGTGAATAATACCTCTTACGATCTTCCCAAAGGAAGCGAAAGTAGCCGAACCACCGTCTCGAGGAAGACACATCTCAGCGGGATGTACCAGCGAGCGGACAATCCACAGACAGTCGAGACAGACGGTTGGGCGCGACTGACAAAAAGGAAAGACCGTACCGTAACGTTTCCACCGTCGCATGTTGGGGTGCACTGGGGAAGCGTAATGTAAATAAATATTTATTAAATAAAACACGCAAAGCATCCGTCGATATACCACGACGCTTCAAGTTCGACGGCTCGCGTGAGTGTCCGGTAGCGGGATCGGTGTCAATGGCACGAAGGACGAAGGTAACACAGAGCGCACTAAATCCAACCAGGTACATGATTGCGTACGTGTGTGAGTGTGTATATGTGTGCTTTTTCTCTCCACAAGATATTTGTACAAACCACCCACGCGGTCTGCCGGCAGCTACACGCGGTTACCGTAGAATTGTGAAGCTGTAAGCTTTAATGGCCGTCTGAGTGGCGAAAGGAAGACTTGCAAGGTACGGGATGGATTGGTCCGTTTGTCACGTTCGCCGTGTGTTTCGGTCGCCAAAGACGCGGGCGGACAGTGATGCATGAACCGGAGAGAAAAGGCATCAACAGGGAAGGCGCCCGATCGCGTCTTTAGGACGGCCCCGTATGCAAATTGTCCCGCTAACATCGTTAACCCACGCCGGTAGGGCGACACTCGGTGCAAGTGTATTTGAAAAACTGAACGAATTGATTAGACCGCAAACTGTGGTGCTAAACCACAGTCATGGCGACGTTTCAACATTGACTTTATTATCGAACAGGCTGCGGCCACCAGGATGGTGCAAGCGTTTAGAACATGAAAAAAGATGATGTAACATTATGATTAATGATTTATTGACTGTATAAATTCAATATAATTTATATATTGAATACTAACTTGAAATTGGCATCATGTAATATCTCCACAAATGGTTTGGGCCGAAACTCAGTCAAAACCTATCTTCGGATCGTGTATGTCCCTTAAACCACAAAACCAATCGAAGACATTTATCAATATGTGAACAGAACGGATTGGGGTGGCTAAAATCAATAACCACCACGCGTTACTCAAGCAGCTCGGACGAAAAGTTTACCGACACACAACCCTATAGCCTATGTATTCATTTGTGGGTCATTGCGGTGCGGTAATTGGGATGTAATATTGCAAAAGACAAATAATTTCGAATACATCGTTCGATTGCGCAAACATTTCCTGTATTGTGTGGATGTGTGTGTGGCCGGCGGAGGGCAAAATTATTGAAGCTTTTTCTAAGGATATAAAGTTTCGCAGAAGCTGTATCATTTAGATAGTGTGTTTGAAATGGAATACAACATTGAAATTGTCATCATTTTTTCAAAATATTCATAATTTTCATTAATATAATAATA
>NW_024428203.1:0-36533 GCF_017562075.2 Anopheles merus | reverse complement strand
GAGCATTGGCCACACGCGAGAAAGAGATGGCGCTATGGAGGGAAAAAGCACGGACGACGGCTGACAGCGATTGGCCGTCTGACGCACCAACACATCCAAACCTTCGGCAGTGCGCTCAGGCGAGGTGTATGAGGCGGAGCCAGGGACGGGTAGCTTGACGAGCTGCTTGACAAATTTGCCGTTGGAGGGAAAAAGATGGCATGATAAAATTCTCCGAACGGCATGATTTCATCCGTCGCTTTGCGCAGCGGGAAGTTTTTGATCGCTTTGCGCAGCGGGGATGGAATCCAGAATCAAAGTGTATGTAGTCCAGATAGTTTCATAGCATGTTTTTTATAACCAAATTTCAACATCGTTTTTGACAGGATGGGTGAAAACTTTTTATCAAATACAATGCAAACAGCTGACAGGCTGAAATTTCAGTCTACGAGTTTAAAACGGAAAGGGCCTCAATGTATGAAAATGACGTTTATCGGCCAGAGCTGGCAGCGCGAAATGATATATTTTAAAAAAAAAAAGTAAATAAATAAATAATTATGCCATCTGAGATGACGCATCGTTTATTTATACGGTCATCCTAATTCTTTTTGACAGAATCTCGAAAACTCAAAACAACCACATTGTTGAGGTGAAATGTTGTGTATGGGTGAAATGTATTTTGGTAGAAATGTGTTGAGGAGAAAAGAGAAGAGCACTATCACAACCAATCAACTGTATTGTCACGCAAAGATTCACAGAGAAGCACTTTCTGACCAACGATCGATGATGATCGATAGTTTGCGATGAACTTGATGAACAAAAATGAACTTCAGGTATATGTATAGCACGACCCAGGAATCAACAATTTCATGAAATGAATAAAAAATTAACCAAAATGAACTACAATGACACTGAAATGAACAAAAATGAATTTCAATGGTCCCCAGTCGTCATCGATCTGTCATTGGAAACCGCTTCACCCAAGCGAATTTTTCGGGGATAATGAACATAAACTCATGCCATCTCTTTCTATTCATCAGCTCTACTCTTTCACTCGCATCGATGAACTTTTACACATCTCTTTGTTCATTGTGCTATATTTGAAGGGTTTAAAACTGATAGATAACGATTCATGTTCATGAACTAGTAATGGTCAAATGGTAAAGGTGTAATGTTTGCACCATTGTCGACATGAGTTCAATTCTATTTTTATTGTTTTCATTGATGATTTAAAGTTTTGATTTCTTTTTAAAACATGCAGCTCCAGTTACTTCTGACCCCTTTACTCATTGTTAGAAATGCGTGTTTAATAGTCAATCTGTTATTTTTATTGTGTTGTGGGCAGCCGTGCCGACCCCTGGACTTGCCGTGGCAGTTGCGCTGCCACCGGTCAACGTCCAGGAGGACGACAGTGTGTCACGCACACTGTCGCACACACTAAGCGCGCAAGGCTTAGTGTGTGCCGAGCGCACAGTTAGAGTGTGTTTGCGAGCCGATCGAGCAGGAGCTCTCGGCAGGGGCGCTCGGTGCGGCTAGTGCGCGGCCACCGTAGTGGTATCATTTTAAAGTGTATTCTGTATCGTTTTTTACTATTTATTTCATATGTTGTTAATACGTGTAATAAAGTAGAAAAAGTTACAACCATAACATATTGTTTTATTTATTTCTTTTAATTCATTTAGTATCAGTACCCCTTCATACAACAAAACAAGCAAATAGCACGATCATGAATAATAATATGGTGGCGCAACTGGCAAAGTGATTCGAAGTAGAACTAGCGAAGAGGTTGGTAGCATCAAGGATGAAGCATGAGCATGAATTGGAATATGAGGGAAGGTAGTGAATCCGAATGTTCATTTCTATTTTTAGCTCTTTTTTGCATGGGTTCATCCTTCCCGTGTGTTCACTATCCCCGAAAAGACCAGCGAAAACCAGCGTGGTCGGGAGCTTGGGCAGAGACTCCAATGTAATTACAACTTGACCTGCTGACCCACAAACTGGTAACCTTAACCTTCACAACAAACACACAACACACAGCAAAAGTTTTAACCATCAGATATAGATAACATGTGTAACAGACACGTCGCCCTTTTGCGTTACCTTGTTTGATGCTGCTAATCAACCTATTTTTATGGGACACAATATATCTACATCACGAATGGTCATGACGAGTCTTTGAAGACTAAACAGCTTTAAAAGGAGTTTGCCAGATTTTTTTTAAATAAGTGAAGCAAGATAATCGGTTATCTTGTCTGAGTAACCATAATACTAGTATTGAAATTGTATCAGTTAATATCAGGTATGCATCGTCCTTCGGTGGTGCTCTTTTATGGTATGTTTATCACAAGCATTAGGTTTAAGAAGTCAGTTGAATAATCAGATAAGCAGTCTGCTTACCATTACACCAGATAACAGTGATATTATTTCTGTATCACATCAGAATATTACAGTAGCTCTTTTGACATCCACCATACAGTTGTTCTATGATTCAGTAAAGTGTACTGCCAGTGCCCGTATCATTGCAGCGTTTAGGTAGCAATACACATGGAAAATAAAAGATGTGAGAACATATTCACTGAATTGACTAAAGTTTATTTTTAAAGTTTCGATGTGCTGTTTGTTTTAAAAGTATTAACTATTCAAAAATCGTCAAAAGTGATTATAGTGCAAAACAAAAATTACTGTTATTTTATTGCATGATTCAAAAACTGACGATGTTAAACAAAAAGCGTGTGTACAACAATACATTTTCTATAATAAAATAGTTAATATACTATATTAGGAACCTGCAAACTAGTAGGCTACAAAAGATATTTTTTTTATAATTCTACAGTTTACTTTAAAGAAAAACAACTCATAGACCGGAAAACACACAAAAATTAACGTAGCGTGAATGATGTACAGATTACAATGGACATTTCTTGGCTTTTTTAATCAATCGCACCATCATTTTTCCAAAGATGTATATTATCCACATGTATCCACACACACTTTATGCATGATTATATAGCAAACAAACTAAGGATAGGGCTTACTTAAATCATCCAAATCCTGTACAAATACTAATCATCCACAATATACCATTTTGATATTGAGAAAACTTTTCAATAGTTTCGTTTAGCTTCAAAGTTTGAATCATACATATGTTAAAAATTAAATTGTCATTTTTAAAGAAATTTGAACCCTATATGCTCCTTAATGTGAATCCTAAATGTAGAACATATATATGTTTTAGATTCTTTTGTTGTTAGGATTTTAGTTATGTTAAGTGAAAGCCAAAATATTGTTATATTGTCGAGCCAAAATATTGTTAATTATGTACCAAGCGACGGAATATTGTTCAACACATAATTATCATTTGTTACTATAATAATAGTGTTTTGGTTACTCTATAGCCATATTACACAATGATTATCGTGGAAAACATATAAATATAAACATATAAAGTTTGAGGTAGCAAATATCTTTATATTGCAAAACAATGTTTCAGTATACGTTAAGTTTGTTTTCTTCTCTGCTACCTTCTCTGCTTTGCTTCTATAATATTGCACATACCTTGTAATTTTTTTTATTATCTTTGATTAGAAAAGCAATGATAACGCTTATCTCACGGCTCGTGTCACTACTATATTGCACAACTCTTTGCTTTTCATACCTACTGCATGTAATCAGTACGTCAGCGTTGAGTTGAAGACCTACGTACCATGTTATCAGCAGTCAGTTCCCTTTATATTCCATACACCTCTGATTGCATATTATATCACTCAATGAAGCACACAGTATTATGTATATTGTCAAATTATTAAATTAATAAACAGGTGGTCCCCGAGATACTCGATACCTCTAATACGCGAATTCGGAGATACGCGGTTTACTAATTTTGGGGCCCCTTTCCGTTTCAAGTTCGTAGACTGAAATTTCAGCTTCGTATAGCAGTTTTAGAGCAGCTATCTAGGTGGGTATAATATACAGGTAGGCTTATCCCAAGGGGTATGTATTAAGAAGGCTGATTTTACAGTTTCTGTTTCTAAATGAAGATTTTAAGAGTGTTTTTAGTATTTATCAAGCCTTCAGAAGGCTTGTTTGAACAAAAGTTTTCACCCATTCTGTCAAAAAGTGATATTCAAATTTGGTTTAAAAAGTATGCTATGAGACCACCTCGACTACATACACTTTGATTCTGGATTCCATCACCAGATCTCTTTAATTCACCTTGGGATAAATGTAAACATCACCTTGTTTTGCTGTTTTTCGAGCAGGTACTCGAATCTAATTTTAGCTTTCAGGCTAGAATAAACTAGAGTGAAAATTGCAGGCTAGTTTTATATGTGGTTTTGTATGGAGTGTTTACATGATTTCAGCCTTCTACTGTCAAACTCCATACAAAAAACTGACTAGAATCCTAAAGGGCCCTTTTGACAGTTTTTTGAGGAAATTGCACAGATTTCATACATAAATTGTAAAATTCCAAATAACTTCCTTTTGATCGAATGTTAAAAACCATTTCAAAAGATTTAAAACTGTAATATTTAGTCAGTATCATATCAAATTATTAATTGAGCGACTGCAACTACCCTCTACGTGCAAAATTACACGAAAATTAGAAATATTTACGCTGAAAATCACAAGATTCAACTTACGACTAAATTCGAGATACGCGGTATTTTATAGCCATTTTTGGTCCCTATTAACCGTGTATCTCGGGGACCGCTTGTAATTCATTATTTCCTTGTAGTCAAGCACAAAGTGTAGTTTATATTGATTGATTGATTGATTTGATCTTGAGTTTGTAAAAGGAGACAAAATTACTGAAGATAATAACGGAAGGCTGAAGTTGTTTCTTGCTCGAATGTTCAACTCGATCTGAGTCCATCTTTGTTGTTCTTCTTCATTGCGCTTCGACAACTGTCAGTGTGACAGCAGAATCAAGGTTCTTAATGGTTGACGTATGATTCTGAGACGTATACAAAACTAAGGTAACATTTACATAGTTTACAACTCGGCCATCCTGAAAAACCGAATTGACCTCAATTCTATCTGATTCAACTACAGAGGGAGCAATGCTGAGTGTTGCCTGGATTAATCGGTATTTTGAGTTGTAGTTGGTTGCACCCATAGTCTTAACTTATCTGATTCTAAGACCCCGTCGTAAGGTATTTGGGTTACTTGATAACCTTCAATATCTCGCACCACGTAACGATCGTTTGGAAGTATTTTATGAATAATGTATGGGCCTCTGAATTTGGCGATTAGTTTCTTATTTGTATTAGTCGACGTGTCTGTATTTTTTATGACAACATAATCTCCTACGCTATAAACTGGAGCCGGGTTATTTTTCTTAAGAAATAATCTTTCGTTCGTTTGTTGGGATTTAAGTATGTTCTCAGAAGCTTGATGACGTATTGATTCGAAGTTTCTACAGGGTGTAGTATTTTTGTTTTCTAAAAATTCAGTGAGCCCATCGATTACTGTACCCCGTTGTTCGACTCCAAAAAGCATGATTGATGGGGAATATTTGGTTGACGCATGAATTGTATTATTCAAGGCATATTCTACTTTAGTTAGTTGGGTGCTCCAACTTTCGTGATCGATAGAACTTGAAAGTTTGCTAAGAATTGGTCGCAGCACCCTATTGACTCTCTCAACTTGCCCATTTGCTTGAGGTGAGCTAGTTGCTGTTAGAACATGAGAAATTCCGCGGGATGTTAAAAAATTGATAAATTGGGCAGATGTAAAACATGTGGCCCGATCACTAATGATTCGATTAGGTCGACTATAATAAGCCATATATTGGAGTAAAGCATTAAAAACTTCTCGTGCACTGGTTGTTGTTGTTGGGTACAACTTGACAAATTTTGTAAATGCATCGATTACAACTAATACATATTTTCTCCTTGATTGAGACGTGGGTAAAGGTCCCAAGTGATCGATGTGTATTGTATCGAATGGAGTTGCTGTTTTGGGAATACTATGGAGATTTCTGTTATTATTGCGTGCTGGCGAGGAATATATAATACATTTCAGACATTTTTTTATAAAGTTTTCTACTCTTGTCTTCATTAACGGGAACCAATAGTGTTTGCTTATCTGATCGCAGCATTTCCCGGTTCCCAAGTGGCCTATTTTCTCATGAATATTTCGAATCATGTTATCAATCATCTCCCTAGGAACGTAAAGTTGCAATTTGTTAGAAGGTGATTTTCGGTAGACTAATCCATCTTCAAAAACGTATCCGTTCACAGGCCTGGACTCAAGCTCATTTTTCAAATCTTCTATGACTGGATCACGAGACTGGGTTATTTGTAACTGACTGTCAATGTCTAGTTCTTCTATTAAATTTACAGAAAATGATCGGCTTAAAGCATCCACATGACTGATAGCGGTACCCGGGCGATGTTGCATTGTGTAGTTATAATTTTCTAAGAAAAGAGACCAACGTGCAATTTTTGCAGAGGCATTTCGATTTTTCAATGTCTCTACGAGGGAATTGCAGTCAGTGAGAATTTTTATCGGGATACCATGAACATAGCTGTGGAAGCGTTTAAGTGCATAAATGACCGATAAGGTTTCTAGTTCATAGCTATGAAGTTTAGATTCGTCTTTAGAAGTTGTTTTGGAAAAATAGGCTGTAGGATGAAATTTGTTATCGTCTTGTTTTTGCAATAATACGGAACCAAAACCAGTAGCACTGGCATCACAATGCAGCTCTGTTTCACGGGTGGGATCAAATATGGATAAAACTGGGGATTCAATTAGCTTCTGCCTAAGATTATTGAATGCGGTTAGGCAATCTGAGTCGAAAATAAAAGGCTTTTTTGCTCGTATTAAATTTGTCAATGGTTTGGCTAGGTTAGCAAATGAAGGTACAAAACGACGAAAATAAGAAAATAGTCCAAGACATCTCTGGACTTGTTTAATATCTTTGGGAATAGGGTAATTCTTGATTGCTGAAATATGCTTATTACTAGGGCATATTCCGTTCGAATTAGCCTTATAACCTAAATAATCTAATTCTTGATGAGCTATATAGCATTTATCAAGACGCAGTTCTAAACCACATTGACGAATTTTTTTAAGAACTGCCGATAAGACTTGAAGGTGTGTTTGAAAATCTTTTGAAGCAAGAATTATATCGTCTAAGTAGACGACAAGTTTTTCTGAGTCTATGAATTCTCTAAGAATGGAGTTTATAAATCTTTGGAATTCCGATGGAGCATTTTTTAATCCAAATGGCATTTTTAGGTATTCATACTGCCCATTTGGTGTGACAAAAGAAGTATACTTTATAGAATTTTCGTGCATCTTCACTTGATGAAACCCACTTTTTAAATCCAAGAAACTAAAGAAATTCTTATTACTTAAATGTCCTAGGCACGTGTCAATTAGAGGGATTGGGTAGTTGTCGCTAATTGTTATTTTATTTATAGGTCTATAGTCAACACATTTTCTTATTTCTCCATTCTTTTTGCGCACTAAAACGAGTGCTGAAGCGTAGGGAGAATTGCTTGGACGAATTATCTTTTTTTCTAGAAGATCTTTGACAATTTCCTTTACTTGGTTACGTTCAGCGTATGAGAGGCGTCTTGGTTTGCAGTATATTGGGGTGTAATGAGTAAGGCTTATTTTCATGCTATGTTCAGGATAATTAATTTGATTTGTGGGAATGTTAATGTAATTGTCTGCTACTGTTTTTTAGGGCATCAATTTGATCTTTTTGTAGATTTTGGTTTATATTAAGTGTTTTACTCTCAGAGATATCAATAGCGCAAAGTTCTGCAAAAACCAAGTTTTTGTTTTTCTCGAAAGGGCATTCTTCATATTTATCATAACGATTTGACTCTTGTTCAATAAAACTATGGTGTGCAACTTTCCTCGACTCTGTAATATTTGTTTGTTTTAAAATACCGATGTGTTGGAGCAGTGAAAACATGTGTGGTTGTAACACGGGAAGATTTATTTTTTTATTTATATTCATTAATTCATCTTTATTGTATTTGAATTTGATTTATGTGAGACGGATATTAAATTTCATAAGTAAGTCACGTCCGATAATTAATGGCCAAACCATGCTCCCTGCACTGAGAATGTGAAATGTGTGTTCTTTAGTTTGATCATTGAATTTAATTCGACATCTCAACTGGCCACGTGTTTTAAGTTGATTATTTCCTAAACCACGAAAATTTGATGTTTTGATAGCATGTAGACAGGATTTTGGGGCCAGTGATTCATCAATGAAGCATGTTGGACTTCCTCAATCAAAAAGACAACGCACACAGTCAGTCACATTGCTCCAACAATCTTTTAACTCAAAGGCAACACTCACCTCTTGTGTTTCTTGCAGTGTAACTACGGAGTCTCTATCGGTTGTAAAAACTGCTGCTGTTGATGTGTTGTTCCGTTCTGGGCAGTCTTTGTAAGTGTGATTCCTCTGATGACAGTGAAAACAGGCTCCTGGTGGACGAGGCGGTTTCGGGCACTTATCACGATAATGCCCAAAAGCCGAACAATTAAAGCATCGAGTTTCTGAAGCTTCTAGGCTGCCGACGGGTTGTCGTGGTGAAGCACGAGTTGACGGTGGTGCTTTTAGCATACGTAGTTGTTCGTATTTCCCCAACAACTTCTTCAGATCTTCCAGTGTGTTGGCTGCGTAACGCATACCACTCGTGTTGCTTGCATCTCCCATGTTGTCGATGATGATAGTAATAAGTTCTTCTTCGGGTACAGCTCCCTTTTTAGCTATCTTTTCCATTTCCAATACATATCGAAATGTTGTTTCAGTGGGTAGAAGGCGCCGGCGTCGCAATTCAGCGTAGACACATTCCAATGAAGGGCCTTTTCCGAAAGCTGCGGTTAGCTTTACTTTGAGTTCAACATAGCTACTCGCATGCACGGTCTTTGCGAATATAGCCGCAGTTCCAACTAAAAGCCGGCGTGTAACAATTAACATCGATATGTCGTGAAGTTGAAGTATGCTTGTTGCCTTTTCGAGTTCCTCAAACCAAGGAGTGATACTTTCAGATTTGTCGCCAGAAAACGGCGACACCATGCCTGCAACACACTCGAAAACGTCACGCGCTGGAGCGAGTGCATTTACGTCGGCACTCGTTCCGCCAGCGGTCGTTGCCTTCAGCTCAGCCATTTCTTTCTGGAGTAAAAGTAGGTTTTTTTCTAGTTCCAACTGGCGTATGCGCTCCTCCAAAGCAGAGTTGGGGTTCACTTTGTGCGAACGTATCATTTCTCGGTCAATGGTTGCACGAGCAGCAGCATCGGTTGTGGCAATTTCAGGAATGTTGTTTTCTTCTGACGCAGCAGCAAGGGCAGTGATTGTATTATCTATCTTAACGGGAACAATAGGGGCTTCATTGAAAGCTAAGGCGGCCATCTTGGACGATCCAGCTATTGTTTTGTTCTCAAGATCTTTTGGCTCACATTTTTGAGAAATTTTGTCGTATAACATCCGGATTTGCTCTATTGTGGTTGCCGATGGTACACGCGTTCCGGTAGACTGAATTTCACTCAGCATTTGCTCTTTGGTAGGCATTTTGAATATCCCACTTCTGAGTTGTAAAAGGAGACAAAATTACTAAAGATAATAACGGAAGGCTGAAGTTGTTTCTTGCTCGAATGTTCAACTCGATCTGAGTCCATCTTTATTGTTCTTCTTCATTGCGCTTCGACAACTGTCAGTGTGACAGCAGAATCAAGGTTCTTAATGGTTGACGTATGATTCTGAGACGTATACAAAACTAAGGTAACATTTACATAGTTTACAAGTTTGATTGTTTGACTACTCATAACAAAATGAAATGTCAGCAAACAAATCGTCTATTATCGTATCATTTATCGAAATCAGAGATACGCTTAGAAATAAAGATTTGTCACGCAAATTTAACAATGTACATGTAGTACTCAAGATGCACGGGTTCAGAGATACCGGTTTTTTATCAATAGCTCTTTAATTTAATTGCCTTTGAGCAAATTGTGCTGATTTGATACTTCCATTGTCAAATGCAAAGCTTTTGAAATGTTAAGCTTTTGTTAAGTAATGTAAAATGAAATGTTAGAATTTGTTTCGAATTACAAATGAGTGAAAAACGAAGATTCTTGTTGGTGACTTTACAACCTTCGTGGTTATGTCGGTCTAAAAACGATCTCGCTACTTTTTATGTACTAAGCAGCCGAATAGTCCGTCATTTGGTTACCACGGACGAATGGACGGAATAACTTCACACGGGAACGTCGCAGTAATTTTGCATTCCGTTACTGCGACGACCACCACAGTTGATCATTGGTCGTAATTTTATAAATACATCGAAAATGCAGCAGGAACTCATGCCAACATTATCAATTTTATTCGTGATTTGTAGGACATGCGTAACATATTAAACATGAGTTCCTGTCAAACATTGCGAGGGTTGCAAGTAGTATCATCTGCTCTAAATCTTATAGTATTTTTAATAATCTTTGTTTTTTACTTCTTTACTTTAATTTTTTGCAGTCTTGTTCGTCCAAAAGATTATTATTTAATTTTTTTGGTGGATTTTTGCAAAATAAAATAAAAACATTCAAGTGTTTAGTATCCCGTCAAACATTGCGAGGGTTAGGAGTGGTATCATCTGCTCGAAATCATAAGGTCATTTAATAATCTTTATTTTTCATACATAAGTTTTTGTTGTTTAGGTGTTATTCGCCGAAAAGATTACTTCTCCAATTTTTGTGGATTTTTGCCAAATAAAATCTCAAAATGTAGGTGTTTAGTAAACCATAATTTTCAATGTTATTATGTTCAATGTTGTTAAATTGAGGTGTTAAGTATGCTACAATTTGCACTGTATACCTGCTGAACGGGGTGCTATAATTATAACTGCTAAACTTAGGGGCGAAAAATCTGCCAAGGCTCGCAAGCTCTTTAATGCGAGAGCTCTAGAGCTGTGACTTGTATGGCGTGCGAGCCCTCGCGCGCCCTCGCAAATCGCTGTCAATTGCATGGCGGGAAGCTATAATTTTCAATGTCCCGTCAAACAATGCGAGGGTTGCAAGTGGTATCATCTGCTCGAAATCGTAAGATATTTTAAGAAATATTTAATATTTATTGACAAATTATTTTTTGCTGTGTTGTTCGTCGAAAAGATCACTTTTCGATGTATTCTGGATTTTTGCAAAATAAAATCTCAAAATTTAGGCGTTTACGCCTAAGCTATAATTTGCAATGTTATACCTGCTCTCGGGGTGCTATAATTATAACTGCTAAAACTAGGGGTGAAAAAACTACCAAAGCTCGCAAGCTCTTTAATGCGAGGGCTCTGGGGCGGTGAACTTCCCGCCATGCAATTGACAGCGATTTGCGAGGGCGCACGAGGGCTCGCACGCCGTACAAGTTCACCGCCCCAGAGCCCTCGCATGAAAGAGCTTGCGAGCCTTGGTAGTTTTTTCACCCCTAGTTTTAGCAGTTATAATTATAGCACCTCGAGAGCAGGTAGAACCCCGCCATGCAATTGACAGCGATTTGCGAGGGCGCGCGAGGGCTCACCGCCCCAGAGCCCTCGCATGAAAGAGCTTGCGAGCCTTGGTAGTTTTTTCACTCCTAGTTTTAGCAGTTATAATTATAGCACCCCAAGAACAGGTATAACATTGCAAATTATAGCTTAGGCGTAAACGCCTAAATTTTGAGATTTTATTTTGCAAAAATCCAGAATACATCGAAAAGTGATCTTTTCGACGAACAACACAGCAAAAAATAATTTGTCAATAAATATTAAATATTTCTTAAAATATCTTACGATTTCGAGCAGATGATACCACTTGCAACCCTCGCATTGTTTGACGGGACATTGAAAATTATAGCTTCCCGCCATGCAATTGACAGCGATTTGCGAGGGCGCGCGAGGGCTCGCACGCCATACAAGTCACAGCTCTAGAGCTCTCGCATTAAAGAGCTTGCGAGCCTTGGCAGATTTTTCGCCCCTAAGTTTAGCAGTTATAATTATAGCACCCCGTTCAGCAGGTATAACAGTGCAAATTGTAGCATACTTAACACCTCAATTTGGACAATTTTTTTTAAATCGATTAAAATAGAAATAATAATCTTTTCGACGCATAACACCGCAAAAAAATATAATTTATGAATAAAACAAAAAGATTATTTTTAAAAGCATACGATTTCGAGCAGATGATATTACTCGCAAACCTCGCAATGTTTAACGGGTTACTAAACACCTACATTTTGAGATTTTTTGCAAAGCCATTGAAATAGTGCAAGATGGCTTCATTTGGATGAAGCATCCCGACAGACAAAGAGAACGAAATTTTCAGGCGAGGGGTAGGTAGAAACACGCGGTGGGGGCCCGGCCCAAGATCGGATCCGAAGTCCGTTGTTTTGGGCTCGAAATTAAAAATGGCGGATGGAGCGCTACCACGGAGAGAATGCGCTCTCTTGCTTGCCTTTAAAATACACGAGGCGCTCTCGCTGTAAAGAACGCTCGCTCGCGCTGTTACATCATACCCCTTCCTTCCTGTTTCTTTCGGCTTGCGCAGAGCTGAACTCCTATTCCAGCGAATTGCGCTGCGTTGGACTGACACCCCCTCCCGCTCGTTTCTTTCGTAGCGCGCTGTGCGCTTTCCTTCACACGGACTTGGTGCACCCGAATCAAAACAAAAACTTGAACACATCAAACTCGGTTTATATTTTATCACTTTTATTGCGAATAAAAGAACATTTAAATACATAGCTCCACACAATCTTGCTTCAAACCACACACATTCATTATATTAAAAAATCGTCGTATTTCAAATAGTCGCTTAACTGCATGAATACCGTTGTTGCTGTTCAATGCAGTAAAAAAATATTGAAATAAAGCAGCGCAAATCACACATTTAAGATAAATGGTGAAAGAAAAGCGTAGCTTCATTTCAATGTGCACAACACTTCAACAATTAGCGATTCTTCGATCGCCCGGGACTTAGGCTAACACGCGCGCGGCCTTTCACGGCGAACGCTTGAGCTGAACTGACGATTTCGTGTGGTGGCAAGAAAGGGAGCGCACAGAGGAACATTCGCTGCACTAGTGCGAGTGAGACACCGATACCCGCATGCCGCTGCGAGAAAACCAAACTGAGCGCGCAGGCTGAAAGTGAACGCACACATTCACACATGTGTAATTGTGTGAGTGCAAAAACTGTGTAGAAACCAAAACACGCTCGCGCCTCCGCGTAATTCCGCGTATTTCCAACCGTCTCCCCATGCTTCTACATGCCCCTCGCCTGAAAGTCGCACACTTTTTCATTTTCATTGCTAGTAGGGAATCTTTTCGGCGAATAACACCTAAACAACAAACACTTATGTATGAAAAATAGAGATTTTTTAATGACCTTATGATTTCGAGCAGATGATACCACTCCTATCCCTCGCAATGTATGACGGGCAGAGCCCTCGCATTAAAAGGCTTGCGAGCCTTGGTAGTTTTTTCACTCCTAGTTTTAGCAGTTATAATTATAGCACCATTAAATAAGAGGGCGATGGGGCTGTGAACTTCTATAGCGTGCGAGCCGTCGCAAAACACTGTGAATTGCATGAGTATTTTGATAGTATAGTTGTATAGGATAGTTGATAGTGAATTGCATGAGTATTTGTTAGCGGTGACGTTATTGGACCGAAATTGCCTACTTAGACACGATTTGAAGCTTCTCGTTCAGTTTTCATTACATTCACGCATTCATTACATTCATTTTTAGTTTCATTCACGCAAGGTGCCTAGACAGACTACAAATGGGTTCTTAGCTCTGATTTTGGTAGCTATGATGGATGGCGATTTGTATGGAGATTTGCAGGTAGGAAGTATGAGTTGCCAAGTAACTCCCTAGCTATCAAATGAAAATTTGTCATAGTACACTGGACAGACCGACCTGTAGTAATTTATGAGCCTTGAATTTTGTGCAGTAGCCTATTGCGAACGTAAAAATAAATGTCAACGGTTTACAACACTGACTGCTGATAATATCTGCATAAGTCGAATATAATGTTTAAGACAATATTTGACAATAGACAAGAGTTTGTAAAGTTAAAACTAGCCATTTTACTTACTTTACTACTTTAATTCTTTAGTACATTATCAAAAAAAAAATTCATGTTTAAATAAACGTTTTTTTTTTATTCAGGAGTAACGGTCCAAAAAGGCCGTATTGCTTAAAATAAATGTTATTAATAACATCAAAACTTTCACAGAATTCTGCTAACTAAAAAAATATTTATAATTTCTTTTCATTTTTACTAGATGACATCCAGCTGTTCAAATAGCTTACAAAAATTCTCCTACGTTCAACACTCATACTCTGTTTCTCTATCTTTTTTTACATTACCTTTCTCTTGTTCAGTTTGGAATAGCCAGATTTGGACAGTGTTTACACTGTTTCTAGCCGAATTTTTCGGTACTGCGATGTTGCTTTTTGGTGGTTGCATGGCTGGCATAGACGGCTTTGATAACGTCACGTCAAACATAAGTCGTGGAATTACCTTTGGAATGGTTGTTATGATGGCGTTTATAACATTTAGCGCCACTTCAGGTGCAATTATTAATCCGGTTGTGTCACTAGCAGCTTACATCTATGGTACATTATCTTTACAGGTAAGAATGTCAATTCAGTTCATTAGTACAATTGCTTATTTTTGTAAGAATTTTGTTATTCATCATCCACAGTTAACGCTTTTATATATTGTGGCTCAATTCGCCGGGGCACTATGTGGTTACGGACTATTAAGAGCAGTCACACCGTGGCAATATTACCAACAAGCGCTGGAGCACGGAAACGCCCACTGCGTTACAGTCCCTCATCAAAGCCTATCTTCTGGAATGGCCCTTGCAGTGGAGATATTACTAACGGGCATGTTAGTGTGGACGAATTGTGGCGTCTGGGATCCGCGCAATAAGAAGGACAGTGATTCAGTTCCAGTTAAATTTGCATTTCTCATTGCGGGGCTTTCAATTGCCGGCGGGCCTATTACCGGTGCCAGTATGAATCCCGCTCGGTCCCTGGCACCTGCAATATGGAATCATTACTACGAGGGACTTTGGGTACGAATAATGAAAAAGGCAAAAAATACCAATACTCATCCTTTTTTTTTTCTTTCACCAGATTTATTTTGCTGGACCTACGATTGGTTCCATATTAATGGTTACAATGTATCGGTATATTTTTCTTCAAAAATGTAGTGATACTTCGGAAATGATGGCCCCATGCAATTGCCATCATGATACGGGGAAACAAGATCCTCATTCTTCTAAAATTATACCATAAATTCGATCGTTGCGAATACCATGTAGCCCCTATTAAAGTGTCTGCTTTTGAAGATAGCATCATTACGTCGGTGTAAGCTGTAATAAAGGCAAGCCTCTTTCAGGGTAAAGATTAAGTAAACAAACCTAGCAGCATTCAAAACTGACACGATGTGCTATCAGTATAGGTAAATTAAGCATCGAAAATTACCCCCGTTTGTCAGCAAATTCTTTGATTGGCCTTGTTATCGGTAAAGATAAGCTGAAATTGTTCAGTACACCTAGTCTAAGCAATGTGATAGTACGCCAGTTAGCATTCTGTGGCTTTCCGACTCGGTTATTCCATTCGTGATGTATATAACGTTTCCACTTTCATATCGATTAACGCCAAAGTATCCTTATAAAGTACTGCATCGAATAAAACTAGATTGAAAGTGAATTACTAATGCTATTAATAATGTTCTGCTTGGCATTTAACCTACTAGAACAGAAAGTGAAAAAAGGTGAATAAAATGACACATAACGGATTTTCAAACCATCACGAACAAGAGCTTGTAGCAGGCAACATCGATGGACACACTAATGGAATTCACGATAATGATGACGAAGCTAAAAATCATACTAAATTCGATACCTTATGGAACACAAAGAGTGAGTTGTACATAGCATATAGACCACTGTCGCCGTAAACTGACAATGTATAATAGTGTAATAGCGTCTTAACAACATGTCCGTCATGGGTTCAAGCCCCGAATAGACCGTGCTGTTGTATCCGGAAAGGTGGCAAAATAGCTCTAGTAGAACTATAAAAAGGTACTATGTATAGATAGTTCTACTAAAAAGAAATAAGTTTAAAAATATATTGATTTTGCATTACTATATTTTTATTCAACAATTGCAATTTTTAGTCACATAGAAGCGGAAGATATGGAAAGCGGACATGAAGGATTTAAGACCACAACAACGTGAAATACAATAATTCACCATCCACAAAGCTTCTTTAGACAAAATGTGAAAAAAGCATTTCAATTGTCGTTAATTTCAAATGTCTGACATATAATATTTAGTCAGAGTGATAACCACACGTACAATATTGGTTGAATATCATTTACTTCTTTTCATCCGAGATAACAATATCTTGTTTTCGGGTACAGATTAATCCCGAGAAACACAACTAATGCGGGCCGAGAAGAAACCGCCCCAAGCGCCATCGATTAGGCTTAAACGACTGCCCAAGCGAAATTTTTCGGGGATAATGAACACAAACTCATGCCATCCCCAAGCGAAATTTTTCGGGGATAATGAACACAAACTCATGCCATCTCTTTCTATTCATCAGCCCTACTCTCTCACACGCATCGATGAACTTTTACACATCTCTTTGTTCATTGTACTATATTTGAAGGGTTTAAAAGTGATAGATAACAATTCATGTTCATGAACTAGTTATGGTCAAATGTTAATGGTGTAATGTTTGTACCATGGTCGACCTGAGTTCAATTCCATTTTTATTGTTTTTTTATGATTTAAAGTTTTATTTAATTTTTAAAACATCCAGCTCCAATAACTTCAAACTCATTTACTCATTGCTAGAAATGCGTGTTTAATAGTTAATCTGTTATTTTTATTGTTTTATTTATTTCTTTTAATTCTATTAGTATCAGTACCCCTTCATACAAACAAACCAGTAAATAGCACGATAATGAATAATAATATGGTGGCGCAACTGGCAAAGTGATTCGAAGTAGAACTAGCGATGTGGTTGGTAGCATCAAGGATGAAGCATGATCATGAGTGGAGGGAGTGAATCCGAATGTTCATTTCTATTTTTAGCTCTTTTTTGCATGGGTTCATCTTTCACGTGTGTTCACTATCCCCGAAAATGATCTGTATTTCGTTGGTCTTTTCGGGGATAATTCGTTAACGAATTATCCCCGAAAAGACCAGCGAAAACCAGCGTGGTCGGGAGCTTGGGTGGAAAATCAAACATGCATAGAAAAAACTAACCCGTTAAACATTGCGAGTGTTGCGAGTAGTGTCATCTGCTCGAAATCTTATGGTATTTCTAATAGTCTTTATGTTCCTTTCAAACATTAAGAGGGCTGTGAGTAGTATCATCTGCTAGAAATCTTATGGTATTTTAAATAATATTTGATTTTTATTCATTGATTTTTTTACAATGTTGTTTGTCCAAAAGATCACTATTTCTATTTTTGTGAATTTTTTTTTAAAATAAACTGTCAAAATTTAGGTGTTTATTATCCCGTCAAACATTGCGAGGATTGCGGGTAGTATCATCTGCTAGAAATCTTGAGGAAGTTTAAATAATCTTTTTTTTTATTCATATATGTTTTTGTTGAGGCGTTGTTCGTCGAAAAGATCACTACAGTAGAACGTCGATTATCCGAGCAGCGATTTGCGAGGGCACGCGAGGGCTCGCACGCCATACAAGTTCACCGCCCCAGAGCCCTCGCATTAAAGAGCTTGCGAGCCTTGGTAGTTTTTTCACCCCTAGTTTTAGCAGTTATGATTATAGCACCCCGAGAGCAGGTATAACATTGAAAATTATAGCTTATTAAACACCTACATTTTGAGATTTTATTTTGCTAAAATCCACAAAAATTTGAGAAGTAATTTTTTCGGCGAATAACACCTAAACAACAAAAACTTATGTATGAAAAATAAAGATTATTTAATGACCTTATGATTTCGAGCAGATGATACCGCTCCCAACCCTCGCAACCCGCTGTGCAAAACGACGGAAGGCGTTATGGCGTTCTGAAAATTTAATCATGCCTTCCTTTTCTCTCCAACGGCAAATTTGTCAAGCAGCTCGTCGAGCTGCCCGTCCCTGGCTTCGCCTCATACCCCTCGCCTGAGCGCGCTGCCGAAGGTTTGGATGTGTTGGTGCGTCAGACGGCCAATCGCTGTCAGCCGTCGTCCGTGCTTTTTCCCTCCATAGCGCCATCTCTTTCTCGCGTGTGGTCAATGCTCGCGAGCTGTTGTGGCGCCTACAAATGCCGTTAACAAACATTGCGGCGATGAAGTTGCATTTTCACAAATCAAACCAAAAAATCGCAATGAGTTCAAACACTGCAATATAAAAATGACTAAGGAATCGATAGTTTACGCAGGAGGGTTTGCTGTGCAACGCGCAGAATCCTAATCCGCATTAACACGTTCAGTCCGGCGCTGATTTTCATGAGCTTACCGTTCCGCCGGCATCTAGAACGCAAGCTGATTGTGGAATCGGTATACTGGAAATTTCACCGGCAGTCCCTGGGGCCTGCCATCGTGCTGAACGTGTTAAGCAGTAAGCATAGCACTAAGATTTTGCTTTCGCCTGTTATGGATTACATAGATATGCTAAGCATCCTGCGCATGGTTGTGAGTGAGCGTGTGTATGCAAAACTGTCGCCGAATGTATGCTCTTCCGGAATGTTATGATCCATAGGTCAAAGAAAGGAAGGTGTTCATGAAAGGCGGAAAGACGAATTGAGGCCCCTGTAAATGGTAACTGATGACCGGGAGGAGGGGGTACTGGCACACAGCTGTTGGGAGATAGATTGAACATTATACTTAAATTGCAGGCGGATGGAGGGGGGGGTGGCCATGGAACCCCAACGATCATCGGTCACAGGCCCTAAAATTGTTGCCGGCATGAGGGGTGGGGTGGGGGTGGGGGGTGTGAGAGTGCAGATGGTTCTCCAGCCACGGGGCACCAACGACCATCTTTCCGGGGGCCCTTGTCGCTAATACTCTGTCCACTTGTAGACATACGACATACTACAGACTAGAAATCTTCGGCGACCGCCTAGTCCGCCTACCGTTAGGTCCACCGCTGGTTCATGACGGTGTTTTTTTATCATGGAGGTGCATCCTTCCCTCTGCCTGCAGCGTATGCATCGAGCAGGAGACAGTGTGGCAGTATGCAAGTTACCCGCTGGATAGGAGCGGACGCGCGGCAACGCCATCATTCCGCACATCTGCATGCCCGTCTTGGGTTCTAACCGCGTATGAACCGTCCGCCGTAGCAAGAGGTGACTATCCGGCTACGTGGTACTCAAGTCCTGAAAAGGCCGGCATGATCGCGTTGGCTATTACGCCAATAATAATAATAATAATAATAATAATAAAAAGAACTAAGCATAGCAGTCCACACTCGGGTAAGAGTTTGTCTTGACTTTGTTGCTGCCGGGCTACCGCTGTGACGAGACAAATACACGGAATGCACTCGACCAAAACATGAACCTACCGATCCGAACCCATTCCAAGGCAGTGCCGGTCAATCGGCGTCATGATAACTACTCCAAACCAACAAGCCACCAGATTCTGGACGGACAGGTGCAGCACCATACGCGCACCGTAATAAACAAATCCAGAATCCTCTTTTGTATGGATTCAATTCAAAATGTTGTTTCCACTTGCGTCCGCTAGCTGAATTAGAAATAAATGTGCGACATATCACACGCATGATTGCTTAGATCGTGTGTCTTTTTAATACCCCCCACAGCAGAGCCGATCGCAAAGATGCCAATGCCAATGGTTGTGTTGTCTCTCAGGTAGCGAGATCGAAAATGCATGGACTTTGTAGTCGCAGCGGATGAAAATGTACGCATCAGAATCAAATAGTTTTGGGGTTTCCAAACGCACGCACACACACAAACACACAAACATGCGCGCGCAAACTCACACACACACACACACACACACACACACACACACACACACACACACACACGCACATGCATGAACGCGCGGACGCCAGCACGCACGCACTCACGCACGCACACACACACGAACGCACGCACGCACACATGCACGTACGCGCGCACGCCAGCACGCACCCACGAAAGCTTGCGCACGAGCACGCGCCCCCGAAGTCGCGCCCCCGAAGTCGCGCACGCGATCACGCACCCTCCACGAAACCCCCCCCCCCCCCTCCCGCACGAGCGAGTACGGCTACCTTATCGGTAGAACGGCTGGTTCAGCTATCTTGTAGCGTATCCTCATTCAAAGCGCCGGGCGGGTTGGGGGATCGCGACATGATAGAGTGAACGGTCACTTTCCCCGCGCTGTGTGTGTGTGTTTGTGACGAGACCCAAAAACTCGAGACAGATTTCGGCACATTAAAAAAAAATATATATTGCCACTATACACTGTGCTACATGATGCTTAGAAGGTCGTTGAAGCATCAAACATGTTCAAATTAAAAATATATTAGATTAGTGTTAGACGTTCTCCTACGCTTGTTTTAAATAGGCTTCTTCACCCTCAGTTGGCAGGGGCATCGAATGGTCTCATCAGCAGCGGCACGAAATAAAATAAACCATCAATACACCGATAACACTTTGAATCCCAATCCAGCTTCTCCCACAGCGCCTCAAAGGTCATACACACATTAAATAAATGCTAACACCCACCAATAACAATACACAACCGCAATGCACATATGAGTATCAACGCATACACCGCAACAGCCAATCAGCTGGTGGCGGAAGGCACGGGCAGAAGCGCAAGTAAGGCAAGGCATGGCGAGGGAGGGAGAAGAAGCGGACGAGTAAATGGGCGCCAATATTTTTAAATTTTTTTACCGTTTTTTTGCTCCACCGCCATAAATAGTTCGTCCATTTCGCCAACAGATGGCGCTAAACTTGCTCGACCCAGCGCGGGAATCGCTGAAGTCCAGCGCGGGAGACCAGCCAAAATCTGCGCTGGCCAGCGCACAACAAAATCGAGCAGTTTTTGAGCTCGCTTTCTAGCTCGCTTTCCGCCGAAACTGATCGAGAAAGCGAGCAGAAATGTCCGAAGAACCGATCGAAGCTTTTGATCGGTTGAAGCGTTTACGGTATTTCGAGAGAGCGTGCTGTATGTGTATGTCTCTTTTTGACAAAAAAGCTCCGGTACGCGATCGTGTTGGCGCAAAAATGATAATGGCCGAAAAATGTTTCACATCCACGTTCTCTTTCTTTCTCTTTTCCCTTTCACCTCGCTTTATCGTTATTGATTTTTGCTCTCTAGCTACATTGAGCGAGTGGCTGACAAGTTTTCGATCGCTTTGCGCAGCGGGAGTGCCTTAAATAATTAACCATTTTCTTGTTTTAATTTCAGTCTCGAACACTACGTCGTTTATCATCGTTTCCAAGTTTCTGGCGGAATTTTTTGGAACAGCAACGCTCATGTTTCTCGGCTGTATGGGCTGCCTGGATGGTTTTGACAACGTTACAACCAACTTAAGCCGAGGCATCATTTTTGGCTTCACCGTTATGGTTGTGATCCTCACGTTTGGTGTTGTATCAGGAGCACATATAAATCCAGTGGTTTCCATAGCCGCTTACATCTATGGTGATCTTTCTGGCACAGTAAAATAGCTGAGATACCAATTTTTTTTTTCGTTACGATAACCATTCACATTTATTTTTCAGATGGTATTAATTTACTTTATAGCACAATTCGCCGGTGCTTTATGTGGTTACGGACTACTCATGGCTGTTGTTCCGCAAGATTATTTTAACCAAGCATTGGTGGATGGCTATGGGAGCTGTGTTACTGCTCCACATAACAGCCTTACATCTGCAGGAGCATTGGCAATAGAGTTCATAGTTACAGGAATCCTTGTATGGGCATGTTGTGGAGTTTGGGACCCGCGAAATGCAGACCAACAGAACTCGGTACCAATTAAATTTGCGTTACTGGTAGCAGCCATCTCGGTTGCAGCTGGTCCTGCCACAGGGGCTAGTATGAACCCCGCTAGAACACTTTCTCCTTGTATATGGAATAATAGTTATCATAAAATATGGGTAAGATAACCATATAAGAAGGATTTCGAGTCAATATTGTCGATTATCTGATTCATACGTAAATGTGTCAAACAAAACCACGCTACACGAACTGAAACGAAATCGGTATTATACAAGCTTGTTAGACACTTCATTCGTTTACTCGAGATATTGCTACCAAATTGATCTGAACTGGATTTGTTTGTCAAAACAAACTACAACGCGTAACGCATGAAGTATCGTTCCAATTTATAATTATTTTTACGTGTGGCATATTATTGTTTTTTAAATGTGTTTGGCAATGTCATGAAAAGTAGCGCTTGTGGTATGATTTTCTAATTTCTGTGTAATTTGTTATTCCCACCCTTTTTCCAGTGAATAATTACAAAAACAAGCCGAACTTTGGGCCGGTCTGGTGGTACAGTCGTCAACTCGTACGACTTAACAACATGCCCATCATGGGTTCCAGCCCCGAATAGACCGTGCCCCCATACGTAGGACTGACTATCCTGCTATGGTAACAATAAGTCACTGAAAGCCAAGCTCACTTCACTAGTGGGTTTAAGCAGGCCTTTGACCGACAGCGGTTGTTGTGCCACACAAGAAGAAGAATTACAAAAAAATCCCTTTTGAATGTAATTACATGCAATTCATGTGGTTTAAAAATATGTATTTAGTGGTTAAACCGTAAAAAAAAACGCTTTCCGTAGCTTTAACCTAACAGAAAGCTGTTGGACAAAAAAACGGTCTCCGTTTGAGTCACAAGCAGTTGAGTCACATAATCGGCACATAACCACACGAATTGCATGTAATTACATTCAAAAGGGATTTTTTGTAATTATTCACTGGAAAAAGGGTGGGAATAACAAATTACACAAAAATTAGAAACTCATACCACAAGCGCTACTTTTCATGACATTGCCAAACACATTTAAAAAACAATAAAATGCCACACGTAGAAATAATTATAAATTGGAACGATACTTCATGCGTTACGCGTTGCAGTTTGTTTTGACAAACAAATCCAGTTCAGATCAATTTGGTAGCAATGTCTCGAGTCAACTAATGAAGTCTCTAACAAGCTTGTATAATACCGATTTCGTTTCACTTCGTGTAGCGTGGTTTTGTTTGACACATTTCCGTTTGAATCAGATAATCGACACTATAATCGGCACTAATATGTTAACCTTGATACCTTACACAGATATACTTCGTTGGACCACCGTTGGCCGGTGTTATTATGCCCATCGTGTATAAGTACGTATTCCGAAGAGAATCCAACAACATCATCGAACATATTCCTGCCCCTCCACAAGAACAAGTCTGTGTTTGTATCCTGCACAATAAAGATTCACATGTTGAAAAAGTTTAATAGTGATGATAATCATCATTTTGAAAAATGTGAGAAGATAGTGAGAATAAGTGTGAATTTTTAATTAAATCACTTGAAATATTATAAATTCAGTCGAGAGAGAAAGTGTATGTGCAAAAGGCGTGCAAATAAAAAAAATCGAGATGATTTGATTGTGTGTGTGTGATATGGTTTTTTTTTCTTTTCTTTTACCTAATGGCAATCCCGCACGCACTCTTAGCTTTCGTTCATCAAGCAGCTACAATTGAAATTTCACGAAAAACACTCTCGGAGTACACCACACAAGTTCGCAACCGACGGAAAACCCCTGGCTTTAGACTCACCTAGGTGGAACTCCGACCACGCAAACTGCTCGAATTTTCGTGCCGGGAATAACTTTGTAGCGACATCTATCGGATAACAGATCCACTAAAATGATATTTTTGATTATATACAGGGGTTCGCGATCTACCTAGTCCCTTGAAAGAATTGTAAAATTTATGCAAACTGTATGGAATTTGTTATGTCCTATAGATTATTGATCTTATTATTAATGATAGATTATTGATCCCAATTTAAATCATACAAATTCATAAGGAACATATGATTCAATAAGAAAAGGATACAAAATATTTCAATTTGATACTTTCAAAAAATATCAACTATCAATGCTGTTTAGCCAAACTTAAAAGACGTTATACTAATTACAAAAATCAATTTATTTGGTGTTATGTTTTGTGCGGTTCACAAACGTTCAACATAAAACGAATGCAACTGGTACGTAATGACTAAATGATTTCGACAAAAACAACAACAAAAACAAAAACAAAAGAAACACAAAAACATGATCAGTACGCTTAAGTTCAACGAGCTAGACATTCTAAAAATATTCCAGCATCGTTCGCATCTTCTACCTCATTCCAACCTTCATCCAAAACAATCCTATATGCCCCTCACATGGTCGCTCACACACGTAATTCTCCGCATCGAGGTCGCGCATCTATGTCAGCGGTGCGCTAGCCTTGCAACCCAGTTACACTCCTTGTTCTGAAACTAAAAGGTGGAAAACTATCTGCTCTTAGAAAGACTCTTAGGATCGCGTAGTAAGTAGTACCTTGCCTTCCATGCCATGCTCGTCATGCAATGGCGCTGAACACACCCGGTAGAAATGAAGTGGTACCAACACTTATCAGCGAACCGTTTGAGGTTTTCGGTGGGATCGTGTGACGACAGCTATCAGTTTACTCGTAGCGTCCAACACGTTTACAGTCTCAACCGTAAGTCATCGGAACACATCGACGGCTCCTAGTTGCATCACTTCTAATCTCAGAGCATCCAGTTTTTTTTTTTGCGAAGTTCTATCTTTACTGGGAGGCATTTCCTTTTGTTCCTTAAACGGTGAGTTTTGTAACGTCAGTTTATTTTGAAATCCAACAAACACATCAAGTGTATCAAGTTTTTTTTCAACTCAAATTATGTGTTATACTACGCAAAGATAAATACATATATAAATTATAATCTTGAGATATAGTAGATTATCTCAATTAAGAAGAATTAAAACACGTTCAGGTCTATCATATTAATGATCCTGCATTACTTTATTACCGTTGGTAATTACATTGATTTCATACAACGTTAGCATCGATATGTACGAGTAAACGAATTTATACAATTACAATTCGATCAGTTTACGGATGCGCGCGTGATTATTGCTACCAGTGTGCCAGCTATTTACACTTTCACATAGCCACAATGTTTGCTTGTTGATGACCCCAGGGTAAAAAGGCCATGCGATAGTGAACCAATGCCAGCAAAGGCGCGAGAACGTTAGTTCGTTTGAGATTGGTGTATTTAAAAACACACTCAACCCCTCCTAAACGTATAACCGTTTAGGCACTACGTTTCTTATTTCCGGTATTAAATGAAATTCAAACACCGACATCGAACCATCAAGAAAAACGTGCATTAATACCAAAAACTCGCGTAAAAATGTGTCTTCCTTTCTCCTGTTCAATCGGAAAATGCCGGCATGAATACAGGCAAATAACATGTTCTCAATTAATTATGTTTTAACTAATTGAAATTTAAAGCTGATTAAATCTATGCTAAGATTTTTTGTTTAAATCATTTTGCAACAAGACATTATGCAATGTTTGACATATTTGAGTTATTTTTAAATAAAATAACACCAATCATTAAAAAAACGCTAAGTTGTTCTTTACTGTATGATTTTGATTCTTTACAAAGTCATAAACAATTGCTACATTGTTGTATCGTGTTTATTCATATCTGACTCTAGCTCTCTTAATCAATACCGAACTATCCGGTTCTAGCTTCAATAAACGTGGCAGCATTCTCTCCACTTCTAACATCCACATTCTCAGAATGTATTAAACATCTGTAAAATATGTTCTTCTCTTAATCATAAAGGTAAAGGATCCGGCTCCGTTTGTTGTCCAGCGTGTTTTTTTATTGTGCACGATAAAAAACAACAGCGACTACACTACATTGTCAGGTATCGCTATCCCAGGTTACTCTTAAATAAAAACTCAAACTTTTCGGGACTAGCCGTCATAAGAAACATCAGAATGATATTGCTGATCAAACCATCGAATCTATCCTTGAAGGTCGTGTAACACATAAGCTGAGGACAGTAGGCCCTATACAACCCTAGCAAAATCAATCAAGCAAGCAAAAACGTACCATACGGATGTTCTACTTAGTTCAATTATTCAACCCGCAACTAAGCAATGCTCACACTGATGGGTACGTTCAAAGACCATTCATTTAATCAGGATTGTTGTTGTTCTATTTATCAAGTTCTGATAACAAAACTGATAACACATTGGACCATGATTTGATTTTTCCTGTTTTAAACTTCGATAAAACATAATCAACAAATCCCATGCTCGAGAAACCTTATCGTGAAGCCCTTAACCACTTGAGCATGTTTTACCCTCCGCTGACGTAACAATATAAACCACATCAGACCGGAATGAAATGAATAGATAAACAGGTAAAAAGACACATTACACGCAAACCATCGAAAGGCCTGCTCCATCTAAAGGCCTTATAAAGGGAAGCTTACGGTAAGGTAAATTTCAACTACTTCTACTAGAGATACAGTGCTACCTTGAAACCATGTGATTGTCATTAACATCCATGTTTAACTAGCGTTTATCTTAATAAACACTGTCTCCTTGACTGCTGTAGCTTCTAGATGCATATGCTAAAATTAATTTGTACGCATATTCTACAGCAAACCCAAGTAGAAAAATGTTTTATCACTTATTGAAGATAAAACTTCTATAAGTAATTAGTTTAAATTTTTTAAACATATTTCACATTTATTTAAAAGGAGGCTCACATAAGCATATTCATATTCTTTTATTGGTCAATTAAACAACATCTATGACTGTAGCGAAAATTACTACTCAATCTGATATAGCTTATCTGATAAATTTATATCATAGATTGTCAAGTGCTATTAGTGTCACGTCATATAACGCAATATTGATATTAACACTAGGTTTACGGAACCCATCAATTTAACGGAATTTAAACTTTGATGTGAAATACAGGCGGTCCCCGAGATACACGGTACCTCTTATACGCGGATTCGGAGATACGCGGTTCTCTAAATTTGACAATTCTTTGAGCAAATTGTACTGATTTGACACATCAATAAATTGCCAAATAATTTCCGTTTTGATCGAATATTAAAAACAATTTCAAATGGTTTAAAACTGTTATATTCAGTCAGAACCATATCAAATAATTCATAAAGTGACTAAAACCGCCCCCTACTTGCACTTGCATTACACGTAAATTAGTGATATTTTAGCTGGAAATCGACGAGATTCGACTTACGCGGAAATTCGAGTTACGCGGTATTTTGCGGCCGTTTTCGGTCCCCATTAACCGTGTATCTCGGGGACTGCCTGTACTTAAAATACCTTTTAACATTTC
Organism: Anopheles merus; assembly: GCF_017562075.2. Taxonomy (NCBI): domain Eukaryota; kingdom Metazoa; phylum Arthropoda; class Insecta; order Diptera; family Culicidae; genus Anopheles; species Anopheles merus. The sequence continues at coordinate 9,186 of NW_024428203.1, read as the reverse complement.
GTAAATTTATCATAACATACTATGAGTTTGTAGCATAAATTTTATTTTCATAACTTTCATAAATTTTCAGATACATATGTGGTAAACCTATCTCTACAGAACCTGTCAAATTGAAATATGACCTGTCAAATTAAAAGTAATGTAGGGATGAAAGTGAACTATATACCACTTAAGGCCTTATTAGACGGAGGAAAATACTGTCATTCGATATTGGAATCTATCCTTCAAACAGGGTTTGAGCGATAGATGCCAGTCGGAAAATCGGAATTCGGCATGCTCAAATCCGATTTCCCCTAGAATGGATTTTTGCTGTCAATGACGATAGAGCGTATTGAATTTCTTTATAATGATGAATAAAAACAACAAAAATGGGAAATAGCGAATGATTTTTTCGGATAAAGCCAATAAAATCAATGAATTAAATAATAAATGTGAAAGGTGACAGAACAAGTCTAAGTTTGACAGATAAATGCCAATCGAGAAATGACAGTATTTTCCTCCGTCTAATAAGGCCTTTATTATCATTAAAAAATCTTCGTAAATGATTTGAATAAAGTGGCCTCAAACGGAATTGCTGATCAACTTACTCCTCGTGTTTTTTTGAAACTCCCGCGGACATCGGTCAAAATGTGGCATCGAAAAGATATCGGTTCATGTGTTCGGTTAAACAATAACGACTATAGCATTGTGCATAATTTTTTTATGGAAACCAAAACATGTTAAACGATTCATAATTTTAATTAAATAGTTTTTTTTCATGAACCAATCTATTAACCAATCTAACACTAATCAATCTAACTACATATTTTTATTCACATGTCAAATTGACGGGTGTCCGTAAAGATACGTATATAAGAGACGCCCCTAAACCTAGTGTTAAATAATATTTAATAAGTCATTTAAGTTGAGTCTTATAGAATCTTTGTTCCATAGGATACATTTGTCACTGTCACAGCTCATTAAAGTGTTATTTATGGTACATATTCACACATATTACCGTTTCAATCTATGTAAATGTGACCTTCTTCTTACTCTTCCTCTTTGGCAAAATAACCGTTGCTGGACAGGGCCTGCATGTAACATTGTGCTTAACAGCCCGTGACTTGTTGATTACTTATAGCAGGATAATCAGTCCTACATATGTAAGACACGGTCCATACGAGGTTTGAACCCGAGACGGACCTGTTGTAAAGTCATACGAGATGTCGACTAGATGACGGGCCGGGCTAAAAGTAATCTAATTGAATTAGTTATTGAATTATAATACAGTGAAACCTTTCATCAAGAGTACCCTTCATCGCATTAAGAGCAACATATATATATATATATATATATATATATATATATATATATATATATATATATATATATATATATATATATATATATATATATATATATATATTATTTTTTTGTTTTGTTTTATTATTTATTTATGAATTTCTAAACATTTCTCCTTATTTTCTACAAAAAATATTACAGACAAGCACGATGAAAAAATCTACGCTTGATAACCTTTCTGTTTTTCTTGCCGAGCTGATTGGCACAGGACTGTTGGTGATGTTAGGATGCATGGGATGTGTGTCCGGACTTGGTCATACACCTTCCCACTTTGAACTGTGCATTAACTTTGGATTAATAGTGATGATCATCGTACAAATATTTGGATGTGTATCTGGATCTCACCTTAACCCTGCCGTTACGGCAGCTGCATGGGTTTACGAGTTGGTTTCAACCAAGGTAGGAGCATTGTTCTTGATATTTTTTCACGTTTTACACCGTTTTCGAGCCAGAATAAACAATGATAATCTTCTATTGAACATTTTTCTACTATGAACATTTGACGTCTAACTGAAATACTGATGCCTTTATGAATATTATTCAATCGCAACCAAGGTGGATCAAAAATATCAGATGGTGGATTAGAGCCTTTGGGGGGTCGCCTTAGTTGAGGGACTTTACGTCTTTGTTATTATGTGCATTTTTGTGTGTCTATTGATTTTATCGAAAAAATGAGATTTACAAACAAAAGATTTGATGATTTTTTTAAGGACGAAATTTAAAATCATGAGAGTAATAGTTCTAATCTCACGTAAAATGTCCATGCTGCTCGTAGATAATGAGGAATTACTGTGGAAATTGAAAAAAATAATGATTTCTTAGTTTTTATCATCAAAAATGTCGAAAACACAATGAATTATTGAAAAAATTCACGGAATAACACGAAATAACACAATTTAATCTTTATTTTAATGTGAAATAAGAACTCGCAAAGTCCAAAATATATGTTTAAAGAAAATTTAATCGAAAAAATGGGCTAAATTAATTATATGAACAAATTTAATAAATGTAAACAAACTTTGAATCCTGGGGACCTTACGTCAAGTGACGAATTGTCAAAATGCACTAGAGTCCACCACCAGATATTTTTAAATCCACCTGATGATCATTGTGCAAAAAAAAATTTTTTTGAACTTCGTTTAATTTGATTTTGTACTAATTTAAATGTCAATTATGAGTCTTGATGGTATCGGGATAAATAATTGACAAATAAATTCAAACTATTTTTGCAAATGAAGTCACATACAAATGTCTAAACTCTATACAGAAAATGGGTAAAGTTAGAGGTATCACTTGTTTACTTAGGTTTGAACAAAATTCAGAAAAGCATAAGTTTTTCAGTTAAACGTCAAATGTTTATATATAGTTGAACAATGTTCAAAAGTAGCTTAACATTGTTTCTTTGGGCTCGAAAATGGTGTAATTCATTCGTTGTATTCAATGGACATAAATTATTTTAAACTTAACTGACTTTTTTATCATCCCTGCTAATACACTTCTAATGTTGCCTCATTTACCCTCAAAGTTACATTAGAACGTCGATTATCCTGGCAGCTCGGGACCGGACGGTAGCCGGTTAATTGATTTGCACGGACAATTGGCCAAGAAATATCAAATTAATATAAAAAATATAAAATTCATTAGTTTCATGATTAATTCACATTGAATTAATCGATTAATCGTTAGTAGAATATTATGTTAATCAATAACTATAGGTTTAGCAACTGTTCATGAACAAAAATTATTCCGAAAATACCACAAGACACTACAAAGCTGCACAAAAAAATGGTTGCCTACTGGACTATCGCTGCAAATTTTCGCCGCATGTTTGAACAGCTGTCACATTTATGCGCACGTTTAAGCCGCCCGACGGTTAATCCGCCCCCGGATAATCGACGTTCTACTGTATAATATTTTATTATTTAATAACAATATGCTACTATTGTACTCATAAAACTCGCTAGAATCATTGATTTTATTTTACATTGCGGTCACCGGGTCATCGCTTGCATATACACTACTACTGCTACTGTATCGACTGATGTCTACCTAACCAAATTTTAATATTTGTACATTTGCACATGGATTTCCGACTTATCTATTTCATGTATTCAGATGGCTCTAGCTTATGGTGCAGCACAATGTATCGGTGCTTTCATGGGCTACGGAATTCTCAAACTGCTGACGCCTGCATCTGTGTTTGACGTCGCTCTTGAAAAAGGAGCAGGATTCTGCGTAACACAGCCGAACAGTGCTGTCTCGAATATGCAGGCAGTTGGTATTGAATTGTTGCAACAATGGTATTAATTTTGGTATGCTGTGGTGTTTGGGATCCTCGTAACGCAAAGCATCACGATTCGGTTGCCTTAAAGTTTGGCTTTACTGTTGGAGCCTTAGCTGTTGCGGCAGTAAGTATCATATTTTCCAAAACTTGCTAAATACATTATTCATTGTTTTTCGCTACCATTTGTAGGGACCGTACACCGGTGCGAGCATGAACCCAGCACGTTCGTTAGGACCAGTCCTATGGAATGGAGTATACAATGCACATTGGATCTATTGGGTTGGTCCGCTTGGCGCTGCTTTTCTGACCGCCTTTGCCTATAAGGCAGTTTTCCGGCGGGGGTTCCTATTGAACAACACAACCACGAACTTGCAGCACTGAATACAGACAAGTCAAATGTTTAATAGCAACATAATCTCAGATCAAATCCTATGTACCACCAACGATCACCTTGCCCACAGCAAAAGTATCAGTGTGTATGTACTGCAATTACTCATTTAGCAGCCCATGTGCTGGCTGTACTCATCTTAAAACTAAATTGTGCAAGACGTATGCATTGTTTAATATTAGGATATGCTGTCAAAATAAATGCTGTTAAATAAATAAATTTCAATAACGGGAAATACATACATATTTCATACGAAATAATTGTTAAGAAATTGTAAAATTAACAGTGCACCGTTCATGTGATATGATTGTATTTCTGAGGATTAAAACTTACCAATAAACATATTATAGTTTATTCATATATTGCAGAAAGTCCAAACAATAACCTAGCTCGGTTCATATTCCTATAGTAAAAACGCGCACGGTTCAAGCCCCGAATAGACCGTGCCTCCATATGTAGGACTGACTATCCTGCTATGGTAACAATAAGTCACTGAAAGCCAATGCTTACTTCATTAGTGGGTACAGGCAGGCCTTGACCGACAGCGGTTGTTGTGCCAAAGAAGAAGAAGAATGAACACAAACTCATGCCATCCTTTTCTATTCATCAGCCCTACTCTCTCACACGTATCGATGAACTTTTACACTTCTCTTTGTTCATTGTGCTATATTTGAAGGGTTTAAAAGTGAAAGATAACAACTCATGTTCATGAAGTAGTTGTGGTCAAATGTTATTGGTGTAGTGTTTGTACCATAGTCGACCTAAGTTCAATTCCATTTTTATTGTTTTCATTAATGATTTAAAGTTTTCTTTTATTTTAAAACATCCAGCTCCAATAAGTTCAGACCCTTTTACTCATTGTTAGAAATCCAAATAGCCAAAATTGCTTAAGCAGCCAATTTTGGCATGCTAAAGATCGCTGCTTGAATTCGCCTTTTGCAGTAGATAAACAGCATCCAAGTTCCAGGTGGGTCTTTCAAACAGCGCTTAAGCAGCTTCCTTATACCAGGGTACCGGGGACTATTTTTCTTTGTGTTTTATTTTCAAGCAAGTGTCATCTATGAAATAAACAACATGATTTGTTTTGTTTGTGTACATGTGTATATTTTTAAATCCTTAATACTCATGAATTATACAAAATGTCACACAATTTACTGTACAATCACAATCACTTCACTCAATATTCCTCCTTCAATTCACTTAACTAGCTTGGCCAGCAGCAACGAGATGATTGACGGCGTCAGCTTTGACAATTTGACAAGAGCCACCTTGTACCGATGTCATGCATTAAAAAGCTATAAAGTTCCACCAAGTTCGGTACGCTTTCTTAACAAGCCTTCAAGTTCCACCATTAACCCTACAGATAGTGCTAATCAGCCGCAAAGTTCCAAAAAGTACCATGTGCCTGTTAAAAAGCTCCATAGTTCCGCAAAGTACCGTCTATCTCTTAATGAGCCACAAAGTACAGCCACAAACAGCCCCAAATCAGCTATAAAGTACGAGTTGGCTATTTGGGATGCGTGTTAAACAGTCAATCTGTTATTTTTATTGTTTTATAAATTTATTTTGATTCGTTTAGTATCAGTACCCCTTCATACAACAAAACCAGTAAATAGCACGATAATGAATAATGATATGGTGGCGCAACTGGCAAAGTGATTCGAAGTAGAACAAGCGAAGTGGTTGGTAGCATCACGGATGGTGCATGAGAATGAATGGGAGCATGAGGGAGGAAGTAAATCCGAATGTTCATTTCTATTTTTAGCTCTTTTTTGCATGGGTTCATCCTTAACGTGTGTTCACTATCCCCGAAAATGGTCTGTATTTCGTTGATATTTTCGGGGATAATTCGTTAACGAATTATTCCCGAAAAGATTAGCGAAAACCACGTGGTCGGGAGGTTGGGTTAAATGTCAAATAAGTACCATTTGCTGCAAGTTCGGTAAACCCGCCATGCAATTTCCGCTGCGCAAAGCGATCGAAAACTTCCCGCTGCGCAAAGCGATTGAAAAATTCTCAACCTCTCGCTCAATGTAGCTAGAGAGCAAGAACCAATAATGATAAAGCAAGGTGAAAAGATGGGGAAGAGGGGAAGGAGGGGAGAAAGAGAACGTGGGTGTGAACTATTTTTCGGCCACTATCATTTTTGCGCCATCACGGTCACCCGCTGCGCAAAGCGATCGAAAACTTGTCAGCCACTCGCTCAATATAGCTAGAGAGCAAAAACCAATAACGATAAAGCGAGGTGAAAGGGAAAAGAGAGAAGAAAGAGAACGTGGGTGTGAACTATTTTTCGCCCATTATCATTTTTCGCCAACACGGTCGCGTACCGGAGCTTTTTTGTCAAAAAGAGACATACACATACAGCGCGCTCTCTCGAAATACCGTAAACGCTTCAACCGATCAAGAGCTTCGATCGGTTCTTCGGACATTTCTGCTCGCTTTCTCGATCGGTTTCGGCGGAAAGCGAGCTAGAAAGCGAGCTCAAAAACTGCTCGATTTTGTTGTGCGGGCATGTACCGGAGTTCTAGTGCGGGTTATAGCGATTTGCGAGGGCGCGCGAGGGCTCGCACGCCATCCCGCACAACAAAATCGAGCAGTTTTTGAGCTCGCTTTCTAGCTCGCTTTCCGCCGAAACCGATCGAGAAAGCGAGCAGAAACATCCGAAGAACCGATCGAAGCTCTTGATCGGTTGAAGCGTTTACGGTATTTCGAGAGAGCGCGCTGTATGTGTATGTCTCTTTTTGACAAAAAAGCTCCGGTACGCGACCGTGTTGGCGAAAAATGATAATGGGCGAAAAATAGTTCACACCCACGTTCTCTTTCTTCTCTCTTTTCCCTTTCACCTCGCTTTATCGTTATTGGTTTTTGCTCTCTAGCTATATTGAGCGAGTGGCTGACAAGTTTTCGATCGCTTTGCGCAGCGGGATACAAGTTCACAGCTCTAGAGCCCTCCCGCTGCGCAAAGCGACGGAAGAAATCATGCCGTTCGGAGAATTTTATAATCCCATCTTTGTCCCTCCAACGGCAAATTTGTCAAGCAGCCAGTCGAGCTACCCGTCCCTGGCTCCGCCTCATACCCCTCGCCTGAACGCGCTGTCGAAGGTTTAGATGTGTTGGTGCGTCAGACGGCCAATCGCTGTCAGCCGTCGTCCGTGCTTTTTCCCTCCATAGCGCTATCTCTTTTCTCGCTTGTGGCCAATGCTCATGAGTTGCTGTGGCGCTTAAAAAGCCGTTACTAAACATTGCAGCGAGGAAGTTGCATTTTCACAAATCAAACCAAAAAAGCGCAATGAGTTCAAACGCTGCAATGTAAAAATGACCAAGGAATCGCTAGCTCACGCTGGAGGGTTTGCTGTGCAACGGGCAGAACCCTAATTCGCATTAGCACGTTCAGCCTGGCGCTGTTTTTCATCAACATTCCGTTCCGCCGGCATCTAGAACGCAAGCTGATTGTAAAATCGGCATACTGGAAAGTTCACTGGCAGTCCTGGGGCCTGCCATCGAACTGAACGTGCTAAACATAAAGCATAATTTTATTACACTAAGCTTTTGCTTTCGTATGGTGTAGATTACACAGATATACCAAGCCGCCTGCGCATGGGTGTGAGTGTGCGTGTGTATGCAAAACTGTCGCCGAATGTATGCTCTTCCGGAATGTTATGATCGACCGGTCAAAGAAAGGAAGGTGTTCATGACAGTGACGGAGTAGGGGAATCGGGTGCCCTAGGCGGAAAGACGGTCGCTGTAAATGGTAACTGATGACCGGGAGGAGGGGTACTGGGGGGGTACAGCTGTTGGGAGATATAACAGTATACTTAAATCGTTGGCGCGGGGGGGGGAGGGAGTGGGACCCCTACGATCATCACAGCCCTAAAATTGTTGTCGGCATGGGGGAGGGGGGGGGGGTAAATGTTTCTCCAGCCACAGGACCATCTTTCCCGGGCCTTTATCGCTAATACTCTGTCCACTTGTTGTTGTTGTTTTATTTTTTTACGAGGCCTCTGTTCCACTTGAGACATACGGCATACTACAGACTAGAGATCTTCGGCGACCGCCTAGTCCGCCTACCGTAGATCCGCCGCTGGTTCATGACGGTGTTTTTTTTATTGTGGAGGTGCATCCTTCCATATGCCTGCAGCGTATGCATCGGGTAGGAGACAGTGTGACAGTATGCAAGTTGCCCGCAAGATAGGAGCTGTCCCGCGGCACCGCCACCATTCCGCACATCGTAACAGCATGCCCGTCGTGGGTTCTAACCACGTATGAACCGTCCGCCGTAGCAAGGGCTGACAAAACCGGCTACGTGGTACTCAAGTCCTAAAATGGCCGGCATGATCGCGCTGGCTATTACGCCAACAATAATAATAATAATAGAAGAAATTAGCATAACATTCACGCCCGGGAAGAGTTTGGCTTGTCTTTGATGCTGCCGGGCTACCGATGTGACGCGACAAATGCACGGAATGCACTCGACCAAAGGACATTAACCTCCCGAGCCGAACCCATTCCAAGGCAGTGCCGGTCGCTCGGCGTCATGATACCGGCTTGCCCAGCCAACAAGCCGCCAGATTCTGGACGGACAGGTGCAGCACCATACGCGCACCGTAATAAACAAATCCAGAATCCTTTTTGTATGATTCAATTCAAGTTTTGTTTCAACTTGCATCCGCTAGCAGAATTGTGTTGTCTCTCAGGTAGCGAGATAAAAAATGCACGGACTTTGTTGTCGCAGTGGATGAAAATGTACGCATCAGAATCAACCGTTTTGGGTTTCCACACGCCACGCACACACACACACACACACGCAAACACACACACGCATGCACGCACACTTGCACGTACGCGCGCATGCGAGCGCACACCCACGAAAGCGCGAACGCAAGCACGCACCCACGAAAGCGCGCAGGCGAGCGCGCACCCACCACCAATCCCCCCCCCTCTCCCGCACGAGCGAGTACGGCTACCTTTCGGAAGAAAGGCTGGTTCAGCTATCTTGTAGCGCATCATCATCATCCAAAGCGCCGGTGGGGTGGGGGATCGCGGCATGGTAGAGCGGACGGTTGCTTTCCCCCGCGCTGTGTGTGTGCGTGTGTGTGTGAGAACCCAAAACTCGAGACAGATTTCGGCACATTAAAAAAAAAATATATTGCCACTATACACTGTGCTACAT
>NW_024428202.1:0-36562 GCF_017562075.2 Anopheles merus | reverse complement strand
TTTTATACATATCGTACTAAAATTAGAATTTTAAAAATCCTATCAAATTTTTTCAAATAAAAAAATATGTTCTAACTCCACCACCATAACTGGCCAGGCCGCATGTTTTAAGTGGAGATTAGTCTTTTCCAAGTTTTACTTACATTCTTTCAAAAGTTATATACATTTTCAATTGTTTTGCTTGTTGTATAAAAATATATGTTGACGATCTATAAATATGCTCATAATTTTTATTAAAACCTGCTACGAGACCGGCTCCAGACAATTTCGGAACTCCGTTCCAGCTGCTCCGGAGCCGGCTCCGCAGCAACGCTCACGGCTCCGGAGCCGTTTTTACAGATTCCACATAAAAATCTTTTAAATAATTTTTCAATCAGGAAGATCCATAATTAGCTGAGTAAATAATGTTGAAAGGAGTCAATAAAAAACAGATAAGTTTTGAACATTGTTCAACAATCACACAACACATCGGGTGTTAGCTTCTACACTTGCGAGAAGATAGATTCGTTTTTTAAGCTATCATACAATGCCGTCTCTCTTGAAACGTTATTCCAGAGCGGTTTGTCGGGAGCCGTTGATTCACCACCGCTCCAGAGCCATTGATTCGTCGTCGCCGGCTCCGGGCTGTTGGTGCGGAGCCGGTTCCGGAGCTGTTGGTGTGGATCCGGCTTCAGAGCCATTGGTGCGCTCCAAAACACCCATCCCTATTCGGCAGTAACACTATGACAAAAGTATGAATGTGTGTGTTAACTTTCAGCCAATATATTTCGTTTGCTTGTAGTGGTTCATTTTAAAAGAGGTGATTTCAGTGTAAATTTCAATATATTATTACACAAAAATCTATAAAATTTAACTGTACACAGCTGTAATACAACATTTGAAAGAAAAGAAAAAGACATCAGCATCCTCTCAAAACATGCGGCAAGGTCGGTTGGGGTGTTGGAATTACAGCACATTTGATTGATTGAAAAAAATATTGAAGGATTTTTAAAATTCTAATTTTACTACGATATGTTATAAAAACATTATTTTGATCCTATAAGACAATTTTCATTCAAATCTAACAAGTAATTCAAAAGATATAAGCTTTTAACCCTCGACATAATTCTTTCATACAAAGGTATAGCCTACCCGTGTAGCGGTTGTACATGTAAAGGTATATAAACTTAAATAATTTAAAAAATATCTAAACATTTTTGATAGTTTTTATGTTTTGCACATGGATAGAAAACATCTTTTCTGAGGCATTTTAAATATTTGAAGTCGATACTATTCTTTAATCCAAAGTTATTTTGGAATAAAGATGCAAACTTATCCGGGTACGCGGTTGTTCACATGACGGTTTAATTAATATCAAATAATTTTTATGAACGGTTACTGAACTTTTGTACATTTTTTTCCAAATTTCTGCTTTTCTTACAATTACATAAAAAAAATTAATACAAAGCCTAATATCTAACTATTTGCCCATCCAAGACGATTAAATAAGCGTTCAACAAAACGCTGCTTAAGTTTGAGATAAAAAGGCGTTACGTCCCTACCCGCAAATTTCTGTTAAATGCCTTCTAATCGCCTTGTAATCGCCGGCGAATTGAAGGCGATCAGTAGTGCTTTCAGCATTAATTAAATGCCTTAGAAATACGTACATTAAAAATTTCGCTTTTAATTTGAAATTGCAACTGTCAAAATAACCTTAAGAGCGTCTTCACAGCACTGCACTGTTGTAGTGTTCCCAGATATGAGAGTGAGATTCGATAGCACCATTTACATGTTATGTCTCATGCGGGCCAGTCTCGTGGTACAGTCTTCAACTCGCACGACGTAAAAACATGCCCGTCATGGGTTCAAGTCCTGAATAGACCGTGCCCCCATGCTTTGGACTGACTATCCTGCTATGGTAACAATAAGTCACTGAAAGCCAAAGCTCACTTCACTAGTGGGTACAGGCAGGCCTTGACCGACAGCGGTTGTTGTGCCAAATAAGAAGAAGAAGTGCTCTTGCGAAGTTCAGAGCTATTTCACTTTATTAAAGATGATTTGGATTATTCAGATGTCCCAACCGAATTCAGATCCAAAGACAACCCGTTAAGGTGTTAATATCATATATCAAACTCATTTCGATAACTCTAATAAAAGGAGAAATGTGCTACATATTTCCCCATCCTGATAATGAAGGTTAACATAGTGTAAATATTATTTTTTTAAAGGTATTATTTTAATTTTGCTTCACATAAATTTTGTTTGTATTAATTATAGCAAGAAAATATTAATTTTAAAAGAAATAAACACAGAAAAAGTACATAAAAATGAAGATTTGAACACACGCTTTCTCGGTTCAGAATCAAAAGCGTGGCCACTGCTTCTATTTGGCAGTTAAATTAATAAGGGTGCAAACCAGTATATAAACAAACTAAGATAGCTGCAAGCTATCTGTTCTGGTTGAATAAAAAAGTTGAAAGATTACGAAGAGAACCCGTTACAGCCGTGAAAGTTTCTGTTGAAATCTTTATTCGCCTCTAAGGCGACTAAGGCCTTAAATGCCTTCTGAATGCCTTCAAAGCCGTGTAATGCTGGTAGGGGTGTAACGCTACTGTAACGTAGACGGCTGAGTCATACTTTAACCCTTTTAGCTTTTCATACAGCAGTAATTTCAGGACTTAAAATAATAACGTAACGCTTTCCTGGCTTCGTCAATGTTTCGTATAATTTTTTAAATTTTATTATTGATGCTTTTATTCGACATTTAATCATTTTGTCACTGCATATTGCGACTGTATCACATAAGTTTACGTTTATAAGCATGGAGATCAGCTGCAGTCGTATAAAGAAAACATGATATCCAAACGCTATCCGAATCGAACATGCTGCGAAATATAAAACTTATGTAGTTCATGTGAAAAGAATGGTAATATCGATACACTGACCTGTTGTAAAGCATGATGATACACACAGCTGATAGAAATTGTTGCATGGTTTTGTTGTCATCTACACATAATTCACACGAAGCTTGACGATCTTTAGACATTGCCAATGCCAATGTCACAAAAGTAGAAAACCTTGAGCAAAATAATCGTAATTCTCCCTCTATCCTCTATACCACGCTTGCTTGTACTCATGCGCGAGCGTTCGAATATATTTTCTCAGAACTGAGTATTCGCAGTTCAACCCGTGGTGTGAGAGTGTATGTGTTTATGTGCAGCGAAATCCCAACAAACAAAGCCGAAGTCGCCCGAACCTTTTACTCTGTGCCAGAGCGAGAAAGCATGCATTCTGCATCAAGTTCTACAGCTGCAAACACTGCGCGTGTAGATGTGTTTGTGCGCGGAGCGAATCCCGCTGTGCAAAGCGACGGAAGGCGTTATGGCGTTCTGAGAATTTTATCATGCCTTCCTTTTCTCTCCAACGGCAAATTTGTCGAGCAGCTCTTCGAGCTGCCCGTCCCTGTCTGCCTCATTCCCCTCGGCCTGAGCGCGCTGCCGAAGGTTTGGATGTGTTGGTGCATCAGACGGTCAATCGCTGTCAGCCGTCGTCCGTGCTTTTTCCCTCCATAGCGCCATCTCTTTCTCGCGTGTGGTCAATGCTCGCGAGCTGTTGTGGCGCCTAAAAATGCCGTTAACAAACATTGCGGCGATGAAGTTGCATTTTCACAAATCAACCAAAAAATCGCAATGAGTTCAAACACTGCAATATAAAAATGACTAAGGAATCGCTAGTTTACGCAGGAGGGTTTGCTGTGCAACGCGCAGAACCCTTATTCGCATTAACACGTTCAGCCCGGCGCTGATTTTCATCAACTTTCCTTTCCGCCGGCATCTAGAACGCAAGCTGATTGTGAAACCGGCATACTGGAAAGTCCACTGGCAGTCCCTGGGGCCTGCCATCGAACTGAAACGTGCAAAGCATTAAGCGTAACTTTGTTACACTAAGCTTTTGCTTTCATATGGTTTAGATTACACAGATATGCTGAGCCGTCAGCGCATGGGTGTGTACGTGCGTGTGTATGTACTTTCGCCAAATGTGTTTTCTTCCGGAATATTATGATCCATCGGTCAAAACAGGAAGTGTTTTATGACAGTGGCGAAAGGACGAGTTGAGGTCCATGTAAATGGTAACTGATGACCGGGAGGAGGGGGTACTGGCACATAGCTGTTGGGAGATTGAACAGTATACTTAAATCGGCGGCACGGGGGGGGGGTGGCCAAGGGACCCCACGATCATCGGTCACAGGCCTTAAAATTGTTTCCGGCATGGGGGAGGGGGAGGCTGTGCAAATGGTTCTCCAGCCACGGGGCCCCAACGACCATCTTTTCGGGGGCCTTGTCGCTAATACTCTGTCCACTTGTAGACATACGGCATACTACAGACTAGAGATCTTCGGTGACCGCCTAGTCCGTCTACCGTTAGATCCGCCGCTGGTTCATGACGGTGTTTTTTTTATCGTGGAGGTGCATCCGCATGCTGCGTATGCACCGGGCAGGAGACAGTGTGGCAGTATGCAAGTTGCACGCTGGATAGGAGCGGGCCCGCGGCACCGCCATCATTCCGCACATCTGCATGCACGTCGTGGGTTCTAATCGCGTATGTACCGTCCGCCGTAGCAAGGGGTTAGTCACCGGCTCCGACTACGTGGTACTCAAGTCCTGAAAAGGCCGGCATGATCGCGTTGGCTATCACGCCAATACTAATAATAATAATAATAATAATAATAAAAAGAACTTAGCATAGCAGTGCACACCCAGGTAAGAGTTTGTCTTGACTTTGTTGCTGCGCCGGGCTACCGCTGTGACGCGACAAATGCACGGAATGCACTCGATCAAAACATGAACCTACCGATCCGAACCCATTCCAAGGCATTGCCGGTCAATCGGCGTCATGATAACTACTCCCAAACCAAAGCCACCAGATTCTGGACGGACAGGTGCAGCACCATACGCGCACCGTAATAAACAAATCCAGAATCCTCTTTTGTATGAATTCAATTCAAAATGTTGTTTCCCACTTGCGTCCGCTAGCTGAATTAGAAATAAATGTGCAACATATCACACGCACGTTTGCTTAGATCGTGTGTCTTTTTAATACCCCCAACAGCAGAGCCGATCGCAAAGATGCCAACGCCAATGGTTGTATTGTCTCTCAACATCGAAAATGCGTGGTACTTTGTAGCCGCAGCGGATGAAAATGTACACATCAGAATCAAATAGTTTTGGGGTTTCCAAACGCACGCACACACACAATGACACAAACAACACTCGCGCGCAAACTCGCACACAAACACGCACGCGCAAACTCTCTCTCACACACACACACACACACGCGTGCCGCGCACACATTCATGAACGCGCGCACGCCAGCACGCACGCACGCACACACACACGCACGTACGCGCGCCCGCGAGCATGAAAGCGCGCACGCCAGCACGCACCCACGAAAGCGCGCTCTCGCGAGCACGCACCCCCCGAAGTCGCGCAAGCACGCACTCCCCCCCCCCCCACTAGACCACCCCCCCCCCCCGCATGATCGATTACGGCTACCTTATCGGTAGAACGGTTGGTTCAGCTTTCTTGTAGCATCCTCAACCCTAGCGCCGGGCGGGGAGGGGGATCGCGACATGATAGAGTGAACGATCGCTTTCCCCGCGCTGTGTGTGTGTGTGTGTCGTGGCCCGAAAACTCGAGACAGATTTAGGCATATTTTAAAAAAAAATATTTTATGGCCACTATACACTGTGCTACATGATGCTTAGAAGGTCGTTGAAGCGTCAAAAAATATTAGATTGGTGTTAGACGTTCTCCTAAGCTTTTTTTTAAATAGGCTTTTTCACCCTCAATTGGCAGGGGCATCGAATGGTCTCATCAGCAACGGCACGAAATAAAATAAACCATCAATACACCCGATAACACTTTAAATCCCAATCCAGCTTCTCCCACAGCGTCTCAAGGCCACACACACAATTAATAAATGCTATCACCCACCAATAACAACAATACACAACCGCAATGCACATATATGAATCAACGCGCATACACCACAAACACCCATCAGCTGGCGGCGGAAGGCACGGGCAGAAGCGCAAGTAAGGCAAGGCAGGGTGAGGGAGGGAGAAGAAGCGGACAAAAAAATGGGCACCAATATTTTTAAATTTTTTTTACCGTTTTTTTTTTGCTCCGCCGCCATAAATAGTTCGTCCATTCGCCAACAGATGGCGCTAACCTGGCGCAGGCCTGCGCAGGAATCGCTGAAGTCCAGCGCGGGAGACCAGGCCAAATCTGCGCTGGCAGATTGGTCAGTCCAATGCCAACGCTGCTGAGGGAAGGGTGTGTTACTTTTTCCGCGCGGTGGGATTCATGCTCATGATGAAAAACTGTATGGACGAAAGGCCATGAGAGTGAAAAAATGTTGACAAATTTTTCAAAACGTGAGCTTTTGTCACTTTTTTGAGCTTTTGTCAAAATTTTGTAACCTGGAGCAGCCAGGAAATAAAGTTGACAAAAGTTGACAAAAAGTGACAAAATTTGTCGTTCGCGAAAAAGCGTAAACGAACAGCTATTTGGCGCAGTTGTGACTTAATGCTATGATAATAATGCTACAATGCATGATTCTAATTGGTTTTATGTACCTATTTCGTGCTTCTTAAACAAAATATCGATGATATTCAGATGTTGAAGCTTTTTGTCATTCTTGTGTATGTTTTTGGTGCGGCCACGAGAAAAGCTCTTTTTTGCAGTTGACAAGCAATTTTGACAAAGTTGAAAAAAATTTCAACATTTTTTCACCTCCGTGGCCACGCGCTATATGTACTTTGCAATATTTGCTTACTATGTTATTAATTTCACCATTTTCTAAATTTTTCACTACTTTTCAAATATTTTATGAAAATACACGTGAAAGTTTCTATAGATAATATTTTAAGAAGAAACGGCGCAAAAAAGTCGCATTGCTAAGATTGATGATATTATCGATTTAAAAAAAGATTCTGAGCCCGTAATGAAAAAAAAAACAAAAATACAAAAACTTTTTCTAAGTATATTTTGAGTTGCTGAATCTAGCTCTCGAAGATCGTTTTTGGTTAGGATGATATTTTTTCAAAGATATTTATCAAAAACCTGTTGATTTCTTCGTGTTCGTGTTTTGCTCTGTAATGGGATGGGATCCGAAGCCCTCCGAGGGATAACATAGCTCTCCCATCCAACTCCTATTCCGACACGTCCTCGTCGTGCAGAGTGGTAACATGTGCCTTCATATATCCTAGCTTGGGTACACGGGCTAGATCCAACCCCTTGGCGGATGGTGGCATATGGCGAACCAGGAGGGGGGTGGGTATCCCGGGAAACTGGGTGCCTGAACGTCGGGGGGGCAACCCGACGCTAAATAAAACGGCCACGTGGGCGCAGGGCCAGTCACCCAGTCCCATGTAACAACTGACTACAGAAAGCATCAGAAGGATACGAAACGGACTTAACGATACCGACCCAACGCAATGCCCCGGACAACGATTAAAATGGCTCATGGAACGTACGCACTCTTAGCAAAGCCGGAGCCTTGAAAAACTTGATGACGCCCTAGCCACATTGAGCATGGACCTCGTAGCTCTACAAGAGATTCGGTGGCTAGGGAACGGTGTGCACAACAGGCGTGGTAAGCAATGCTACGATATTTACTACAGCTGCCACGACCGCCACCACGTGCTCGGAACGGGTTTCGCCGTAGGTCCCCGGCTGAAATCCGTAATCATAGATTTCAAGGCTATAAACGATAGGCTATGCACCCTGCGCATGCGAGGCAAATTTTTTAATATAAGCCTCATAAACGTTCACGCCCCTACCGAAGATAAAGAGGAAGAGGAGAAGGACCTTTTTTACGGCCGCCTCGCTAGAACTATAGATGCGTGCCCCAGGCATGACCTCAAAATCATCCTGGGGGACTTCAACGCAAAAGTCGGTAGGGAGCCAATGTACCGCCAATACACTGGCTGTCACAGTCTGCATGAGCACAGTAACGATAATGGTAGTAGATTGGTCCAGTTCGCCGCAGCGAACAATCTGGTTGTAGGAAGTACCAAATTTGCGCGGAGGGACATCCACAAATGACGTGGGCGCACCCGGATGGCGAATCCTTCAACCAGATCGACCACGTGTTAATAAGCCGCCGACGACAGTCGAGCCTGTTAAACGTCAGAACTTATCGAGGAGCCAATATCGATTCCGATCACTACTTGGTTGGCTTAGTGATACGTTGTAGAATCGCCCGCCCCCGCACCAATGGGGGCGGAGAAAACACGCAGCCTCGGCTCAACACGGACTCTCTAAGGGACATTACTGTCCACAGGAATTCAAAGCCGCTTTAGACGAGTCTCTACTACCAGAAAACAGATATGAAACTACGAGCGAGAGGTGAACGCTCTAAAAACAAAATAATAAACTGTGCAAGAATATACTCCCACCACGTCGTGGCAACACCAAATCTGGCTGGTTCGACGATGAATGCAGACAAGTGACCGAACGTAAGAATACTGCATACCGAGCAATGCAGCAACGGCATAGAACGCGGGCATGCGCAGAGGAATATTCACGGCTCAGACGCGAAGAGAAACGAGTTCACCGCTCTAAGAAGCATGCTTTGGAAGAGCAAAACATGCGGGACTCGAGCAAACCAGAGAGGCGTACGGACCGACACGAAAGTTTTACCAAGCGATAGCAGGTCACCGAAACAACGTGGTACCTAAGGTAACCTGCTGTCGCAACAAGGATGGAGATCTGGTTAGTAACCACCAGAGGTCCTCTCGCGGTGGGCTCAGTACTTTGATGAATTACTCAACGACCCAGTTAAACGAACAGCTAGAAGCGCCACTAGCAGATAGTGTCATGCTACTGCCCCTAGCATAGAAGAAACACGAAAGGCTATCCGTCGGCTGAAAAATAACAAGGCACCCGGAACCGACGGAATTGCAGCTGAACTGGTCAAGAATGGAGGTGCACGACTAGAAAACGAGATTCATCAAATTGTTACTGAGGTGTGGGATAGCGAATCGATGCCTTGTGATTGGAATCTCGGCATCATCTACCCCGTATACAAGAAGGGAGACAGGTTGGACTGCAACAACTACAGGGTATTACGGTGTTGAATACCACCTATAAATATTCTCCCTGATCCTTCAGGATCGCCTTGTCCCGCACGTCGAAGAGATAGTAGGAAACTATCAAAGAGGATTCCGAAACGGAAAATCAACCACTGATCAGATCTTCACCATGCGGCAGATCTTGGAGAAGATGGCTGAATAAAAAACGACACATACCATCTCTTCATAGACTTCAAAGCCGCATACGATAGCATAGCCAGGGTAAAACTGTACGACGCTATGAGCTCATTTGGAATCCCGGCCAAACTGATAAGGCTAGTTAGAATGACTATGACCAACGTCACATGCCAGGTGAGGGTGGATGGAAAACTCTCAGGACCTTTTGCTACCACCAAAGGTCTGCGCCAGGGGGACGGGCTTGCCTGTCTCCTATTCAACTTGGCGCTAGAGAGGGCCATCCGCGACTCGAGGGTGGAGACTACGGGAACCATCTTCTATAAGTCAACCCAGATCCTGGCATACGCTGATGATATAGACATCATTGGTCTGCGGCTCTCCTATGTAGCAGAAGCCTACCAAGGGATTGAGCAGGCGGCAGAGAGCCTCGGATTGCAGATAAACGAGGCAAAGACCAAACTGATGGTGGCAACATCAGCGGACCTACCAATAAATAATCCGAATCTACGTAGGTGTGACGTACAGATAGGTGAACGCACTTTTGAAGTCGTCCCACAATTCACCTATCTTGGGTCAAAGGTCAGCAACGACAACAGCATGGAAGCTGAGTTGCGCGCAAGGATGCTGGCTGCCAATCGGTCATTCTACAGCCTGAAAAAGCAGTTTACCTCAAAGAACCTGTCGCGACGGACGAAGCTGGGATATATAGTACCTATATAGTACCAGTACTCACATACGCCTCTGAGACATGGACACTGTCCAAATCTGACGAAACCCTCTTAGCCGCGTTCGAGAGGAAGATGCTCAGAAGGATACTTGGCCCCGTATGTGTGGAAGGACAATGGAGGAGCCGCTATAATGACGAGCTATACGAGATGTACGGCGACCTCACTTTCGTACAGCGTATAAAGCTCGCCAGGCTCCGGTGGGCTGGCCATGTTATACGCATGGAAACGGACGACCCAGCCCGTAAAGTCTTTTTAGGCCGTCCACAAGGACAGAGGAGGCGTGGTAGGCCCAAATTGAGGTGGCAAGATGGCGTGGAGGCGTCCGCCATTAAGGCCGGGATAACGGACTGGCAGACGAAGGCGCGAGACCGTGAGCGGTTTCGGACACTCCTGAGGCAGGCCAAGACCGCAAAGCGGTTGTAGTGCCGGATAAGTAAGTTGATTTCTTCTAACTCACGTATTTGAAATGTCCAGCAGTAAGGGGGTATCTCTTCATTGCGCGGATGCTTGCGTCTGTGATACTAGACAACAATCATACGATCGAAAAGATCCATTCTTATTGCATTAATAATCTCGCCAAGCGCGATGTAATAAATGGTTAAATTGTTTGACCGGCAGGTTTCAAATATTCTTCCATCACAAACGCTGGATCAAGACACAGCGGTAAGTATCCTTTAATTCTCCATATACAAAATAACTCTCCATACAGTTCACAGGCAAACAGACAGCAAGAGGATTCCACAAAGCACAAGCTGCTCAGGCTTAACCCACCCACCCCGCCTGCCCCCCCCCCAAGGCGAACACGAAAAAAAGGCACGCCCCAAAATCAAACTGCACAGTGTGTGTGCGTGTCTTGTTTTACTTTTTTCCCATTCGAAACCCGAACCAACTTCGGCTTTTTACACGAAGAAAGGTTCTAGCCATCGCTTCCGCTCAACGTCGAGCAATGGTTCGAGCGATAAGCTCCCTCGAACCCATCTCGAACCTTATTTCCTTCGAGCGACTTCGGATTTGTCTGTTGGGATTTGTCTCTGTATCCCACTCCCCCACTCCCAAACACTCTCACATACACTCGTTGCGCACTCTTAATATTTTGGCGTACAGGCTACGTAAAACACAATACAAAAGATCGTTTTATCCGCACGCACTGATCAAAGTCGCGATGGTTCAATCGGAACGCCGACGCTCCAAGAAACAAATTTGGTGTGAATAAAGTTTTTCTGACCAAATCGACAGCACACGACGACACACATCGTCACACTGACGCGCCGTCGATGGGAATTGATGATCTAAAAACATATCTGGTGTGTGTGTGTTCACACTCGAAAACCGATTTTTGCTCTTTCCTGGACCCATATGTTCTACTACGTTTTTCTGACTCTAAGCAAGCAAAGTAGCACGGGAAGTAGAAGCTACTTCATGAGCTACTCTTTTTGCTACTTTTCAGCGTCTTGAATCGCCTGAGTATAGGGAATGTGAATTCAACAACAACAACTTCTATGTCATAGGTGTTGTGATTTATGGTTCTTTTAGACATTTTTCTTTTTATTGAAATTCCTTTATTTAAGTTACTTCTATTACCATTCTTTAATTATTATTAGCGCGCTCTTTCCTTTACGTCTGTCTTCAACTTTTCTAAACACAAGACTAGCCTCGTTTCCTTCTTTTGACGTTTTCCCTTTTCCTTGCCTGACGTTTCCTACGTTTGGCTTTTATTTCGCCCTGATATTGCTATCTCTCTCTCTCTCTGCTTCTCCATATTCATCTCTTTCTGATTCGCCGGCATTTTGAAATCTCTGTTAAGGCCTTGTTAGACGGAGGAAAATACTGTCATTCGATTTTGGAATCTATCCTTCAAACAGGGTTTGACAGATAGATGCCAGTCGGAAAATCGGAATTCGGCATGCTTAATTCCGATTTGCTCCAGAATAGATTTTTAATATCAATGTCGATAGAGCGTATTGAATTTCTCGATAATCATGAATAAAAACAACAAAAATGAGAAACCAAATGATTCTTTCGGATAAAGCAAGAAAAATCAATAAATTCAATAATTAATGTGAAAGGTGACAGAACAATTCGCTTGCCTTATTACACGTACGAGAGGTATTTTTGTGTCCAAGTCTAATTTTGACAGATAAAAGCCAATCGAGAAATGACAGTATTTTCCTCCGTCTAATAAGGCCTTTACGTCGCTAAGCCGGTTATGTTTTTCTATGTCAATTTAATTACTTTCTTGTTGTTTATAGTACAAGTTTTACGTTCTCTCTTCTTTTGCGCCTCCTATGCTATTTCCATTCTCTACAATAGCAGAGGACCTTGTCGTGGTGATTAATCAATCAATAGAGGGATTTTTTTTTCCGAAAACATGGAAGGAATCATTGATAATCGGGGCGAGTACCGGCTTCGAACGACGAAATCCGTTCGACGCTCATGAGAGAATGAGAATCATGAGATACAACTGTCAATCATTTAAAGACGTTTATATCTACGATTCAAGGATGGTAAAGTTTTGAATTTTGATCTTTTTGCCGTTGGTATTGGATTTCATTCGTTACATCATTATTGGATGATTTGTTATCAATTATAAGGCAGCTTTACTCACTTTCTTGGAATTTCAATTGAACTTAGTTCAATTTAGGAGGGACGACAGGATTGGATTTACCTTTATAAAAATGTATAAAATACTGATTGATTTTATTTTAAAGAGTTTATAAACGTTATTTACATGGTGAAAATGTTTTGCAATATTTTTCTATAAAGTTTTCAGCAGTGTAACAAATTAATGCGAAAAAATTAATCTTTATATATTTATTATGTTATTGCATAATACTTTATGTACTTTCTATTTGTAGTATATAATATAAATAATATTATATATATAGATCACAAAACATTTTCAAAAATGTTACATACCTCTAAGTTCAATTTACTTCAATCATTTAAAGCAAAATTTAAAGCAAAACGTTACATTGAAAACAACATTCGTTTCAAATCCGCAGCGCAAAACCTCGCGGATTTCTCCCCATACAAACGGGAACGTTCGTCCCCGGCAGGTAGAACTCATTCTTTCACGCGCTTCTTACGGTCTCTCAATGGTACGTTATTTTAAAACTGAGCGCCAAGTGAGCGCCTTCTGACAACCGCGGCGAACGGATCTCGTCGTTCGAAGCCCATAGTCGCCCCGAATATCTATTCCTAAAAAGAACGGAACTGCAAATGCGGAAGATCTTCGTTCCATCAACATGTTGTATGTGCTCGAAAAGGTGATGGAGACAGTTGTGGTAGGTTCGGCGAGCACTTTGCTTACCAGAAACGTGTGCGGTAAGTCGATGCGCGGAATGCACAGGAAGAGTGCAGAACGAAACGGGGTATCGAGGCAAGTACCTGTTACGTCCGGGTTGGGGGTGATATAAGACGGAGGCCGATTTAAACTTTTACTTTACGTTTGAACTTTTACTAACATATAATTATGTGGTATAACCATTATTAACCTTGGTACTGGTATAACGGTGATACGCGTGGCTGTAGTGGCAGCTTGTGACGGTGACATTCGATCGAGAGACGATCTGATACTCTCTTTTTCCGTTTTCTCCCGAGCAGTACAGACGTCTAGGACGAGATAGTTTTTTTTCTTATTTTTTTTATAGTTAGGAGTTAGGATTTAGTTATGTTAGAATAAGTTAGTTATTTTTGTAAATAAAAACTTAATTGGCGCTGTAGACAATCCAGAGTGCAAAATAGTGGCAAATAACGAATTAATCCTCGTTACGTAAGTGGTTCCCGGCATTCAGCATCAACAGCTATAGGATTACATCCGCTGTTCGATGAGGGCCCCCCGGCACACACTGGTACCGGACCATCGGATTTTTTATATCCAAGCACGTGAGTACGTTTCATCTTTTCATAGGAAATGTGTATTCGGTTAGTTCAAGCACTACCAGATAGGCTTGGAAATAACTACAGTGTATTTGTGTCCATGTGAGTTTGCGATCGATTTTTTATTTATCGTCGTAAACTATCTGTATTGATACTACCAGATAGGTCAACAGATTATCGAAGAAGAATCATCCTCGTGTTGTCCGCGAGTGAACTTATTGTTAGTAGTGTGCGTTGTGTGTATTGTGCGAATAGCAAGAGCACGAGGCATCGGTTGCCGCTGCTTATAACCAATTGTATCGACACGCATGCATGTGAACAGTTCAGCTAACGTAAAGCCTCGAATCGAGCTTAGCGTTTTGTTCAAAAATCTATCGGCTTCAGAAGAGAGTTCAGATTCGGAATTATCCGGAGAATATTCGAATATACCTTACAAGACAGTTCACTTCCTAATTAGACAACTAAATATTAACACTATAGAAATGGAACCAACAGAGCAGCTTAAAAATATGAACCAACGATAGCAGATTTGCAAGAAAAATTGCAGTTTTGACAATCCAGCAAAGCCAACCATCTATCGATGTAGCCAGTTTTTTTCGCATCCCCCGACCCTATAAAATCATTGCCATCATTTGACGGGAATCGCAAACAATATCCACATGGCTCACACCTACAGAAGAAACACTTAACCTTTTCAATGGTAGGGTTCCTGGTGAGGTTTTTAAGATGTACTTAACGGCAGTAATAAATAAAATCGAAGGTAAAGCAGGGATATTCTTGTTAGCCGGAAGTATCAACGATTTTGAATAATTAAAAGAAATCTTTTTGATGCATTTGGGGATCGGCAGGAATTGTCGACTTATAAATGTAAATTGTGGCAAAACAAAATGGTCGACGGAATGACAATACATAGTACTACCAAAAACAAAAGAAATAATTCAATGCATTAAACTATTGCTAAGCGACCAAGCTTATAAGATAACTGGGCTGTAATTAATCAATTATTGACGAAGATGGATTAGCTGCTTTTATCTCAGGATTGAAAGGAATGTATTTTGGCCATATACAGGCAGCCCGCCCCAAAGACATTGAAGAGCTTATGCTTTTCTTTGTAAATTTAAATCACACGAAATAACAGCAGACTGCATGGTCCAGAAACCACCCAACCAACAAAAAAATAGTTCTTTCAAAATAATAGAACAGCTACCACTCAAAAAGCCATTTTGCTCAAAATCAAAAATCAATAGGGAACCTTATCCACAACCTATGGAAGTGGATAATTCAATGCGAAGCGCAGCACACAGAATAAAAGAACGATTAATAATTTGAGGGTTGCTTCACAAGATGATAACTCTGCAAATTGTGAACAAAATTTTCACTTGGATTCGCCATCAACCAGCATAACATAAATACTGTTCTAATTTTTACCTTACATAAAAGTGAAGGACAGCAAAACCAACAGGCAAATCCGTATGCTCATAGATACAGGAGCAAATAAAAATATTATAAGACTGGTATTATCAAAAACACAATTAAAACAGAACAAGTGAGTATTAAAAATATTTTGGTACTAAAATTATTCAAGAAAAGCTATTGTAAGCTTTTAGGCCCAAACATACCAGCACAAACTTATTACATTATGGAAATTTCACGATTTTTTTGACGGCATAATAGGTACTGAATTTTTGAGTCAAACAAACACCGTCATAGATTTCAAAAACAATGTCGTAGTATCACGAAACAAAAATTTGGTTCGAAAAATTATTTTCCTCAAAAAAATTTTACCACAACACAATATCAATTGAAACCGATCAAAATGGTGATTGGTGTGTTCCAACTTTGAAAATTTATCAGAAAATATAATTATAGAACCTGGGTTATATTCTTCTATAGATAATAAAACTTTCGTTAAAGTATTATCTACCAGTAAAACAACTCCCACATACCTAAATTGAACTTGACTGTAAATAATTTCGAAACATTAACACCTATTCCATCGGCTTGTAATGACATTCCAACTAAAAAAATAATCGAAACATTAATAAGAACAGATCATCTATCATTTTACGAGAAATCGAAATTGTTCGAAACTGTCATCAAAAACCATAACGTCCTTTTGAAATTAAATGAAAAACTAACTAGTACTACAATAATTAAACATAAAATAAACACTACCGATGACTTGCCTGTTTATACTAAAACATACCGCTACCCACATGTCTATAAGCAAGATGTGAAACCCAAATCAGGGATATGCTCGACTCTGGCATTATTCAACCTTCGACAAGTCCTTATTCATCGCCAATTTGGGGGGTGCAAAAGAAAATGGATGCATCTGGGGAAAAAGAAAGTACGGGTTGTCATAGACTACAGGAAATTAAATGACAAAACGATAAACGATAAGTTTCCAATGCCAGAAATTGAAGATATTCTTGATAGCTTAGGTAAATCACAATACTTCACGATATTAGATCTGAAATCTGGGTTTCACCAGATTGAGATGCACCCTGAGTATCAAGAAAAAACTGCTTTCTCGACAAGCCATGGCCATTTTGAATTTACTAGAATGCCATTGGGCTGAAAAATGCGCCAGCTACATTTCAACGTGCCATGAATAACATTTTAGCTGAGCTTATTGGCAAAATCTGTTATGTTTACTTGGACGATATCGTAATTGTAGGAACAATTTAGAAGATCACTTGAAAAACGTCTCAACAGTACTCGGAAGATTAGCACAATTTAATTTAAAAATACAGCTAGACAAATGCGAATTCCTAAAAAGGGAGACCGAATTTCTTGGTCATATAATATCTCCTGATGGTATAAGACCAAACCCCGAAAAAGTGAAAAAAATATTGGACTGGCCTATACCTTCCAATGAAAAACAAATCCGACAATTTCTTGGATTATCAGGATATTATCGTCGTTTCATCAAAGATTATTCAAAAATTACCAAGCATTTAACTAAATACTTAAAAAAAGATCAGACTATTAATATCAATGACCCGGAGTATATCGATTCATTTTCTAAATTAAAAGAAACAATAGCATCAGACCAAATACTGGCATATCCGGATTTCAATTTACCTTTCGTTCTTACCACCGACGCAAGTGATTTTGCTGTTGGTGCGGTACTTTCGCAAATTCAAAACAAAGTTGAAAGGCCCATTGCCTTTGCCAGTAGGACATTAAATAAGGCAGAAATTAATTACTCTACTATAGAAAAGGAGGCACTAGCAATAATTTGGGCAATCCGCAAATACAAAGCTTATCTTATGAAATGAGTTCAAACTTTTCACTGATATAAACCTCTAACGTTTATTAAAACCTCTATCAAAAATAATAGAATCTTAAATTGGAGACTAGAATTAGAAAACTATCAATATTCTGTAGAATACAAAGAGGGAAGAGCTAATGTTGTAGCAGATGCCCTTAGCAGAAAAACTGAAAATACTAACGAAATTAATTCAACCAATACAACAATTTTAGCTACAAATCATTCAGGAAGTACGTCAGACGACTTTTATATTAAATCTAGCGAAAGGCCATTAAATTACTACCGCAATCAAATAGTTTTTGAATTAGCTGCTGAACATGAAGATTTAATAGAAATACCATTTCCAAATTACAAAAGAACCATTTACGTAGAACCGACTACGATGAATCAAAGATAACAGATATTACGTAAATTCCATAACGGGAAACAAACGGCCATTCTTGCTTCACAAAACCTAATACAAATAATACAAAACTCTTATAAAAATCATTTTAGCTGCAGCGGTTACATCGTTATGACACACTCCAAGTCAAAGATGTGGTATCCGTTGAAGAGCAAAACCAGCTAATAACAAGAGAACACGAGAGAGCTCACCGAGGTATACACGAAATTGAAAATCAGATGAAGAGGTCATACTTTTTCCCAAAGATGCATGATCGAATCAAATCTGCTGTCAACGCATGCCCTGTGTGCAACATGCACAAATACGAACGAAAGCCGTATAACATCAAGATCTCACCGAGGCCAGCCACCGATAAACCGATGGAGCGTGTTCATATGGATATATTTTCCATAAACTCGAAAAGCTTCCTTTCATTAGCAGATTCGTTCTCAAAATTCGCGCAAATGATTCCTATAGATACAAAAAACCTGGTGGACGTAAAGAATGCGTTAGCCAAATATTTTAGTACCTTTGGGATTCCATTACAAATAATTACCGATCACGAAACAACGTTCAGATCTATCCAACTTAAAAATTTCTTATGCAATTTAGGTGCTCGCTGACATACGCATCATCATCAGAGAGCAATGGCCAAGTAGAAAAAACGCACTCAACAATAATAGAAATTTATAATACAAACAAACATAAATTCGTGGACATGGACACAGAAGCGCTTATACCAATAGCAGTTTCATTATACAATGCAACTGTCCACTCAGCTACTGGGTATACGCCGAACGAAATATTGTTCAATCAAACAAATGAAATGAGGCCCATAACTATACACGAACAAGCGAAAAATATTTGCGAATGCGAAAACTAATATTGAACGATCTAGGCAAAAACAAATGAAAGGAAATATTAGAAAGAAACTCCACCTTTGATTCGAGAAGGTCAAGAAGTTTATGTAAAACCTAACATAAGAAAAAAATAGACCCTAGAGCAAGAAATACAACAGTAAACAATGTAACAGATAGAACTTTTGAGAATTCGAGACACATAAAGCGACATAAAAATAAGATTCATCGTATTAGGTCATAGTAATACGTCCGGGGACGTCCGTCTTTTCCCCCGTGACGAATTATGTGGTATAACCATTATTAACCTTGGTATGGTATAACGGTGATACGCGTGGCTGTAGTGGCAGCTTTGTGACGGTGACATTCGATCGAGAGACGATCTGATAACTCTCTTTTTCCGTTATCTCCCGAGCAGTACAGACGTCTAGGACGAGATAGGTTTTTTTCTTATTTTTTTATAGTTAGGAGTTAGGATTTAGGTTATGTTAGAATAAGTTAGTTTATTTTTTTTGTAAATAAAAACTTAATTATATATTACAAAAACTTCTTAAAGCTAACACGCTAAAACATTGTCCGCGGCACGTCTATATTCTCTCGCTGCTGAACCCCGAAGAAGGCACGATCGGCTTTCGCGCACGATCGCAGCCCAAGGTCCCAAGTAGTCTTAAGAAACTCTATTTGATTATTAACAGTTGTTTAAAGCCTTTAAACATCAAATAGAGTTTCCTAAGAGAATATGACATTTGTCTGCGTTACAGCATAACGACGTATTCCGTTACCCTTTTTGGTAAAAGTAAGGCTGCGCTCTGACACCAATCGAACACGACATCCGACTCGAACAAACCCATATAATCATAGGGAGGTGCACTGTCAGACACAAACAAACAAACAAGACAAACATGTCAAATCCTATACATTTTTCATGTTCGATGTCGTGCTCGATTGGTGTTAGAGCGCCGGGTAAGGCTCAGCCCTCTACGTTACACAAGCGTTACGCGTAACGCCTGTTTATCTCAAACCCAAGCAACATTATTTGAACGCCTGTTTTAACCGTCGTAGATGAGCAAATTATAGATAATAATGTCTAATAATCCAAATCTTATGAATGTTCAGCAATCGTTGATCATTGATCATTGATAATACATTAAAATAAAAAAAATATTTATTTGACTATTACCTTACTATTTTTGATTTTAATTAATGTTATAGAAATTTTAATAACTACTTTTAAAACTATTTAAATATAAAATACTTATACATTGAAATTATAATCATTGTGTAAATTTATTTATTAACCTAATTCATCACCCTGTAGCCTTTAAACTAAATGTAATTATGATTTAAAATGGCTAGAAACGTAGATTTCATAGACAATAAATACATGTCATATATTAACTTAATTACATATGTTTTACATATTATTTTATTTTCTGCTTTTGGAAATGTTACTCCAATTTAAAGCTTCATGAGTTTTTAGAACTTTTATTGACTACTTTTCATAAACTTTGTATATAACTTTTGTTTCAGAATTAAATTTCCTTGATATTGGTTAATCTTAAAACATAAAACTTTTATTTTCATCGCAGTTTTAAATATTTTTTATTTGAAAAATAGACTCTGGTTGGTCGCGTGGACAAAACTATAATAAAAATGTTGCTTGTGAATGTTTCATGGCATGTAACGCTTCTCCTATGTAACGTAGAGGGCTGAGCCTTACCTTAACCGTTTGCGAATTACCTCCCTTTTGGGGGAATTTCAATGATTCCATTGATGCTGTCATCAACGGAGTGTTCAATGATATCATTTCCGTTACGGAACTGTCCCGAGCCGCAATGATGGGTGATTTTTGACAGCTTTACAGTGACATCCCCCGAAATGCTATTTCGCGGGGGAACTCAGTGGTACTCAAGTTGAAGCCATCATGGGCACTCAATTTCCATCATGGCTGCCGCTAGTTCAAAAAAACGACAGTTGGTATAAAAAAATGCTCTAGTGCAAAAAATATAGTCGTACCCCTCATCTTTTTGAACACTTTGGTTTCTGTATCTTTGAGGTGTGTTTTATCTCTTTCACACAAGTAGGCACACATAGGCCCCACCGTGACGTCATCGTCATATTCACTCCATCAAGCATGACCGTGTCTATATGTGCCGACTGTTAGCCGCATTTCAATGCTGTGAATAGAAGAAAGCTTATTTAGGAAAATCTTTTATCAATAGGTATACTTAAGAAAAATTCACTCCATATCGGCTTTGTGGCTGTCCAGAACCTTATACACCCAGGTAAGTTGATGAGGTGCTTTGAATCATGTTTGAATCTAATATGAATCAAAGGTTATTGAAACAATTATCTTTTTAGGAAAATGCAAAACATGGATCATGATCACGGATATGCATCATTTGCATTGCAACCGAGTACCGAAATGATGGAACTACGTCCTATCTAATGGTTTTTTCTGCTCTGACGTCAGTTTCATCGGTCGTGCCCGCTACTCCTATTATTCTTGCTTCGACATTGTTGGCTGTCTCATCGTCACCACCACCTATATTTGTTTCGTCAGATATGTTGACCGTACCATCGTCACCGCCACCCATCCGTGATGTTTGCGGTACATTTCTTTTGGGTGGATCTATGTCCGGTTCGTCAGCCAAGCCGGGACAGCGATCCTCTTCCGGACCGTCATTGTTGACCGTCCCATCGTCACCACCACCCATCACTAATGTTTCCGGTTCGTTTCTGTTCAAAGGATCAATGCCCAGTTCGTCTGCCAAGCCGGGACAGCGATCCTCTTCCGGAACGTCATTGTTGATCGTCCCATCGTCACCATCACCCATCACTAATGTTTCCGGTTCGTTTCTGTTCAAAGGATCAATGCCCAGTTCGTCTGCCAAGCCGGGATCAGCGATCCTCTTCCGGAACGTCATTGTTGACCGCTTTATCGCCATCACCACCCATCTGTGATGTTTCCGGTAAGTTTATGTTGGGTGGTTCTATGCCCGGTTCGTCAATCATACCGGGACAGCGATCCTCTTCCGGACCGTCATTGTTGACCTTCCATCACTAATGTTTCCGGTTCGTTTCTGTTCAAAGGATCAATGCCCAGTTCGTCTGCCAAGCCGGGACAGCGATCCTCTTCCGGAACGTCATTGTTGACCGCTTCATCGCCACCATCAACCATCCCTGATGTTTCCGGTACGTTCCTTTTCGATGGATCTTAGTCCGATTCGTCAGCTATGCCGGGACAGCGATTCTCTTCCGATTCGTCAGCTATGCCGGGACAGCAATTCTCTTCCGGATCGTCATCCTCAACCAGTCTGCCGTCTTTACCTGATACTGTTTCATCATCCGGTGTACATGAGTGTGTTATAACTCGAAAACAAGTGGACAATCTTATTAAGCAGACTACGGCTCGAAATTATGGTTTACGCAATGGATACTATAGCAGGGACAACATCACGCAATGCAGCCATTACTGCCATTGATACAGAAAAGGCATTAGAAGCATTTAATGCTAACTTAGAAGCTAACACGTATGTGACTGAGATGCTCAGTTCACTTTTGAATACAATAGGTTATATAAGATATGTTAAAAGAAGACCAAATAATAGATCTATTGTTTACTAAAGATGTTTTTCTAAATGTTGGTCAGGGATTAGTAATAAAAATCCAAATATCGCATTTTTTTGATCTTGAAAACTTTACGTAAAGTTGCATAATTTAAGAAGCTAAGATAATTATTAGTCCAACGTAAGTCTGAAATCATGGGTTCAAGTCCCGAATAGACCGCGTCCCCATACGTAGGACTGACTATCCTGCTATGGTAACAATAACCCAAATAGCCAGAATTGCTTAAGCAGCTAATTTTGGCACGCTAAAGATCGCTGCTCTAATTCGCCTTTTGCACTAGATAAACAGCATCAAAGTTCTATGTGGGTCTTTCAAACAGCGCCTAAGCAGCTTCCTTATGCCAGGGATTATTTTTCTTTGTGTTTTATTTTCAAGCAAGCGTCATCGATGAAATAAACAACAAGATTTGTTTCGTTTAAACACATATTTATATTTTTAAATCTTTTGTATTGATGAATTACACAAAATTTTACACAATTTACTGATAATTCACAATCACTTCACTCAATATTCATTCTTCAATTAACGAATCTAAGCACAGCAGCAATGAGATTATTGCCGGCGTCCGTCTTTGACACTTTGACAAGAGCCATCTCGTACCGATGTCATGCATTAAAAAGCTATAAAGTTCTACCAAGTTCGGTACCCTTTCTTAACAAGCCTTCAAGTTCCACCATGAACCTACACATAGTGCTAATCAGCCGCAAAGTTCCAAAAAGTACCATGTCCCTGTTAAAAAGCTCCATAGTTCCGCAAAGTACCGTCTATCTCGTAATCAGCCACAAAGTACGACATCGGAACGATTTTTCGTTAAACAGCCCTAAATCAGCTATAAAGTACGAGCTGGCTATTTGGGAAGTCACTGAAAGCCAACCTCACTTCACTTGTGAGTACAGGGAGGCCTTGACCGACAGCGGTTGTTGTGCTAAAGAAGAAGAGAAGATGTTTGAAATAATTGTTACGAAAATAAAAAAATATTAAAAAAAAACTTACTATGGGATCAAGTTCAAGAATCAAGTTCAACATTTATTTATGTACGACATCTATTAACATAAAAAGTTCCTCCATTCGTATTAGTTCATAATTGTGAAGCAATGCATCTGCATGCTTCAATTACATTCTTGCTAGTATCACGACGAGGTTGGGATAGGAGTTAAAGATACGTATGAAGTATCTTAGCATTTGCTAGCCAACTGATAACTAAAAGTTATATAAACAAAAAATTTAATATTGAAATAAAGCTACTCTCTGTCTATTTCTATTGCACTCTCTTACTAGCTAGCTCCTCTTGAAATGTGTGCGTTAAAGGACCTAAATGAAAATAGACTTCTCCATCTAATGATATTGCTTAAACTTACATTACATTACATGTACTGACTGTTTTGTGTCTACCTAATGCCTTTTTATGTCTATTTGCTAAGCTAGTGCCAATTTCTGTCTATTTGCTAAGCTATTTAGATGTCAAAATGCAAGTGCGATCGTAAGATCTTTCTGGTTCTGATGGAAGCTCGGTCACGTTGGTACCACGCATGCACTGGTGTCTCGTTCCCTACGCCGTGTTGTCTGCGGGCCGCAGTACGGTGTCATCCGATGCTCCGCAGTGTAAGCTGGATTCGTCTGGTCGGTATGTGCAGGTGCATAGATGATAAATGATGTTAGATGTATCCGGTTAACCTGTGTAAGGTAAAAGAAATAATTAAATGTAATAAAAGTTTATATACAAGACAGTCTTTTTAGGCCGTCCACAAGGACAGAGGAGGCGTGGAGGCGTCCTCCATTAAGGCCGGGATAACGGACTGGCAGACGAAGGCTCGAGACCGTGAGCGGTTTCGGACACTTCCTGAAACTCCTGCCTCCGTGTTCAATTTGGCGTAACGTCCTACATGGTCATGCCGGCCCATACATTCCGAGACTTATTCACTCCCTCGCAATCGGATAGTCAGTCCTACGCGGGGACGGTCCAAATGAAGATTAAACCCACGACGGGTATGTTGTTAAGTCTTTCAAGTTGACGACCGTCCCTGTGGGCCCTGACTCCCCCCCCCCGCGCCCCAATCCCATTGGAAAGCAGCGATTAATATAAATGTTAAAATATAATATTGTTGCGTCTGGTCCTAAGAGAGCAGATTGGTTGGAGGATTGGACCGTTAAACGTGTGCACACACAAACTGCACATTGGAGCACAATTCATTACCCTCATTGCTATATTAAAATCTATAGCACCAAATATACTCACCATGAACTTGTTAGTTTGAATCGTTCTCTACTTCTCATTCTTCATTTTCCAAACGTGTGCATATCGCTTTTCCGCATTTGTATTTCTGTCTCGCCTGTGATCGTTAGACCTTATTTACGACGTAAATATCCTAAAAATAAACAAATACAACAAAATATTTGCTGCAAAATCACAAAACGTGATAAGAAAAACCGGTTTATTTAACGCTTTTCTATTTTGTTTACTTTTTCTCACTTCACATACGAATTTGGCAGCCATTCTTCCACCCCGCATCCAGGCGCTTCATACGTCTCGGCCTGTTGTCTGCCAAAATGACATTCGAAGCAGGCTCATGTGCTATCTCTTTCCCTCATTTCCTTCAGAAGTAGCTCAGCTCTGCGGCTCGGGGTAACATCCAAGTCGAGAAAAGAATATCGCATTGGAATTTAATGATAAAGTCCATTCCTAATACTCCGTCTGCTTGAGTTGGTAGGTCTTTTATAATAAAAAATGTATGCTCGACTTTTTTGTCGCCAAAATGAATGGGTGCTTGAGTGTATCTCTTTGTTTTCATTGTGTCTGTTGTGATACCTATGAGTGTGAGTTCCTTGTTTTCTTTAACTGGATTTGTTTTTTTAAACTTGAGGATTTAAAAAGT
This sequence comes from Anopheles merus, assembly GCF_017562075.2. NCBI lineage: Eukaryota > Metazoa > Arthropoda > Insecta > Diptera > Culicidae > Anopheles > Anopheles merus. The sequence continues at coordinate 11,683 of NW_024428202.1, read as the reverse complement.
GATACTTCAGCTCCGGAATCAATGACCAATATTGTGTTTTTCTCGTTAGCTATGTTCAATTTAGGGCCGGTCTGGTGGTACAGTCGTCAACTTGTACGACTTAACAAACATGCCCTTCATGGGTTCAAGTCCCGAATAGACCGTGCCCCCATACGTAGGACTGACTATCCTGCTATGGTAACAATAAGTCACTGAAAGCCAAGCTCACTTTCACTAGTGGGTACAGGTAGGGCTTGACCGACAGCGGTTGTTGTGCCAAAGAAGAAGATGTTCAATTTAACCTTTATGAAGTTGTATGTTTTTATCCCTGTCATCAAAATTACTGTGGGTATTGATTTTAGTTGTCGTCTAAAAAACGATCCCCTTCCACTTATTCTTTCTTGTGTTCGTGATGTGTTGGTTTGAATTTGTGTATGCATAGTCCTGCTGTGTGCAGTTTTGAATGCATTTGCGTTTCTGTTTGTCCCGTTTGTCTGGGGACCGTATCGGAGTCTCGCTTGTGTCGAAGATTTGAGTTCGGTGTAAAATTTGTGGTTCGGCTGTTCTGTTGATGTGGAGGGTTTTTTCTTTCATAACTTTTCACTGTATCCAGCATGTCAGTGATACTTGTAAACTCTTTATATCTAAAATGAGTTGGCTGTCTCGATCGATACCTGTTTCTTTTAGTTTTATTGTGACGTTTTGCTGTGTTAGTGTCTTTGCAATATCGGGTCATGTTTTCCTGAATATATGCTGTTTGCAGTTGATCAGCCAATTCGTTGAGGCAATTTGCAAAAGTGTTAAAATTTTCAAATTTACCTTTTCTTCTGTCGCATAATTGTTTGTAGATTTTGGCGACTGAGATGGTATTCGTAAACCTTCCTTTGATAGTAACCTAGTTGTAAGTAGGAGGTTGATTGCTATAACGGAGTTTGATGAACTGATCATTTTTTACTGTATTGACTGTATCAATGAATTTAGTCAATTCGGATGCTTTACCCTCAAACGTTTGCATGCCCGTGAGAACGAAGAACCCTACGCTATTAAGGTCAAAAGCCATTTTAGAATTTTTATAGAGCTTTAGGAAGGCTAATATGGTCTTTACTAGGAGTTTGAATGTTAATTTATTGGTTGTTAATAATGTTTAGTTGGTATTTTTGTCCTCTAAGCTATTCGTTGAGCAATCAGATGTCTTGTTACGTGAGTCGTCGTTGGTTTTTGATGTGCTCATAGCAATGATATTATGTATTAGTACGTTAGAAGTTTTGCTAAATTCTAATAGTTTGTTAAACGTGTATTTGAATTTATTTTTTTCCATCTCTTTTTGAATTTCTTTAAATGCTTCCTCGGATTGTATTCTGAGTTGTGTTTTCGTACAAGTCCTTTGATTGGGGTACATATGGGTTACTATCTCTTTTTGAATTTCTTTAAATGCTTCCTCGGATTGTATTCTGAGTTGTGTTTTCGTACAAGTCCTTTGATTGGGGTACATATGGGTTACTATCTCTTTTTGAATTTCTTTAAATGCTTCCTCGGATTGTATTCTGAGTTGTGTTTTCGTACAAGTCCTTTGATTGGGGTACATATGGGTTACTATCTCTTTTTGAATTTCTTTAAATGCTTCCTCGGATTGTATTCTGAGTTGTGTTTTCGTACAAGTCCTTTGATTGGGGTACATATGGGTTACTATCTCTTTTTGAATTTCTTTAAATGCTTCCTCGGATTGTATTCTGAGTTGTGTTTTCGTACAAGTCCTTTGATTGGGGTCCTGTACTTTTTTTAAAGATACTTACTTACTTACTTATCCGGCGTTACAACCGCTTTGCGGTCTTGGCCTGCCTCAGAAGTGTCCGAAACTGCTTACGGTCTCACGCCTTCGTCTGCCAGTCCGTTATCCCGGCCTTAATGGCGGACGCCTCCACGCCATCTTGCCACCTCAATTTGGGCCTACCACGCCTCCTCTGTCCTTGTGGACGGCCTAAAAAGACTTTACGGGCTGGGTCGTCCGTTTACATGCGTACAACATGGATGTGTTAAAGTTAAAGTTAAAGTTTTTTTAAAGATTCTTCTTCTTCTTCTTCTTTGGCTCAACAACCGATGCCGGTCAAGGCCTGCCAAACACACTTGTGGGGTTGGCTTTCAGTGACTTTTATTGATTTCCCCCCATAGCAGGATAGTCAGTCCTACGTATGGCGGCACGGTCTATTTGGGGCTTGAACCCATGACGGGCATGTTGTTAAGTCGTACGAGTTGACGACTTTACCATGAGACCGGCTGATATATGTTAAAGATATGTTTCAAAATTTCAATTCTATCGCTTATAGTAGGCATTCCTTTTTCGTATTTCTTTCATAATATTTTTATAAAACTCATTTCCTAGCTTGAAAACTTATTTGATTATGTTCTAAAGTAACAATACCTTAATAGGATATGCTGCGTGCATTTTGTTGCTACTGATGATGATGCTATGCTGAATCTATACCGGTGCTGGGTGTTTAATCGGTATTTGGTACATACTCGATGTTTGATGTGAAGTTCTACGATGACGTCGTCGATTAGTCGTCGCTCGATGTCTTGTCGGGGTGGGACACTTGTCTATTTTTGCCTGCCAACCCAGAGTGGGCTCGTCTTGTATTTTCGTCTTCTACGGTGGGAATGGTTGTTCCTTTCAATCACATTGACCACAACTTGTTTTGCACTGCACTTTATTCCATATCACTTGCTCCAAGAATCTATAGATTGCTGTACTGCACTGTGTTGAACTTGGGTTGTTGTTAAAAGTTAGCTTTTTTATAGTTTCCCATTTCAAGGTGTCTCTACTTGGTAAACCGATCGCATAAGCGTTAATACGTTTTTACACATTTAGGTAGGTTCTTACAACACTGTGTACGGTTAATGATGAACAAACATCAATAAACATTCATTTCGCACTTACACTGCACTAAATGTTTATATTTTTCATTCTGCACTGTATGGAACTTGCTTGTAGCTGTTCTTTCATCGTTATTGTTTTTGTTACATATGGGTTACTTGCCCCAGCTGCGTTGATGAATATTCCGTAAAAAATGCACATTTGACATTTTTTTTCACTTTCCGTCGAATGCAGGTCACAATACTTTTGATTCGTCACACGACACTTAAGCTTTACGTTATCGTTGTACGTATCACATTTTACTTGAAATAATTTGCTTACACTTCTGCTTGTCGATTGCAGATTAAGGTCAAGGTCGCCATGTAATGTGATGATCGTACCTCGAGTACCGTCGCGGTAGGTCAGTATTCCCCTGACATGTATCGATGTAGAATCATACTTTGTTGGAAGCAGACTTTTCAACACTTGATCGTCCAGGCGATCATAGAAACCCAAAAGGGGTTTCCCTTACTGGAAACGTTGGAGTTTAGAAGCCTTACCTTGGGAGGGGGACATAACTAAACTTTTGAAATAAGTGGAAGGCGAAGGTTTTAGGCAGCGTTATGTCCTATCTTGGCAGTCCGTACGAATCTGGCTTGCCACAGTTGGAATTGGTTTTATTTATACTCAAAAGAAGTTATGGGTTTCTCACATTTGGTTCCGGGTTTTATGTTGGAAAGTTATTGTTTTCACTAAGCTAGTTACGTTTGTCTTTTGTTGACAAGAACGATGGTTCTTGTCACAAAGTTCCTGTTTTGAGTTGAATGCATATACTGTTCCTGCTTATGTTATACGTTTCGGTTGGTTCTGATAAGTGTGTCACAATTGTTTTTATATGAACGGTGTGGCATGAGTTCTTCCGGTTGCGTTGCTATGGTATGATCTGATTTACTGAATGTGTTATAATGAATGTGTTACAATGGTGTGGTTTGGCTTTCCTAAGTGTGTTACAATGTTTTTATAGCTGATAGTATGTATTATAGGCGCGAGACCGTGAGCGGTTTCGGACACTCCTGAGGCAGGTCAAGACCGCAAAGCGGTTGTAGCGCCGGATAAGTAAGTAAGTAAGTATTATATAATAAGTTGTCTATAGCAGATATGCTACACCTGTAACTCGGGGAAAACAGTATTTTATTATAGGTCCGTGCATTTTTTTGTTTCATCGTAGGACTGTCAGTGTTAATCAAAAGGAAATTAATTAGGAATGAACTCTCATGTAATCTTTTGGTTAAATCTCTAATCAGCACCATAGTATGATACATAGCGTTTGCATTGTAATTGTGCCTGCAATAGCAATAAACTTTTTTTATATCATCTCCGTGCACTTAATGGAGAAAAACGGTAATTAAACACGTCTTTCCTTAAAGCAATGCTGCCACCGAAGTTTCCTTGACGTCTTCCAATTATGACCGGAAACGTTTACTGCATACATATACTTTTTAAAATGTTTCTCAGGAATATCTTCATATTTATACATGACCTCAGCACTTCTGGATGGTAAATCTGGCGGTTCATTCTTTATTGGAACACCACGATTGCCATTCGGGTGATACAATATGAATTTTAAAACATCTCCTGATATACGACACACGTCCACAACACGGTCCTCATGTTGCCGTCCTCTTGGTTTAAGAAACTCTAGGACGACATCACCACCTTGGGAAACCATGATAAGAATTACATGTTTTGTGCGATGTCTTGTAGGTAGCAATCGCAGTGTGTCAAATCGCATAGTATGACGATGGTTATTGTTGATGATAAGTCCCACCTCTTAGCCCAACACAGGTTTGAGAAGGACGGAAGTATCTTTACGATAATATTACTCTAAGGTAGTTTTGAATAAAATTAAATTTACGAGCAAGTGGTGGCATCGGACGTCATTCAAAAGAATCCACTAAGTCATACACACACCCAAGACGACCGACGTAGTTTCATCAAGAAAAAACGGGTCAACTCCATCGAACACATCAGGACATAACTGCAACATGCATATGGCCAGTTCCACTGGTGCCAACACCGGCTCCAGGGCACTACCTTCCGAAGCAGCAGAACCTAATGTATTGGAAATTATCAGGACACACACATATGTCCAGTTCCGCTGGTACCAACGATGGCACCAGGGCACTACCTTCCGATGCAGGAGAACCTAATGTATCTGGAATTGGCCACTTACAATCATCAATGAGTGAATCTCGCTGTGACCTCCCAGACATGCAGACAGCAAACTCTCCCAAACTAAATCCGATTGTCCACTTATACCCGCGCGAATCTCAAACTTATGTTGTCTCTTTCTTATATATTTTTTTCTAATTTGTTTTCATATATCAAGAAAAATCTTATCATCATTGTTGCAACTGCAACTCCGTCGGCTCCTCGACGGCGGCGAACAAGATATATGTGATCTATCTATCGTTTTGTTATCTATCTATTCACGAGTGCGGTTCGATTTGTCTAGCTCTCCGTTTCAAACAGTTTATTTGCCCGTGAATTACTCGCCTGTGACACGTGTATCACGCAAACTCTGATCGCTGAACTTGTCCATCGTACTGGTTGGATGTTGCATTGAGTGATTGTCACCCGATTGCAGGTTTATTTAGTGAATTTAATTTCGGCGTGCCGTGCTAGTGTTGAAGATCGAGTGTTCGCCATCATAGCCTGAGTACTTCCACACACACAGCTGTATGCACACGCACATTGCATCTATCGCCTTCACTACTATCAACTCGATACGCATACGAACTTATCACTACACTCACATCCAACTGCACATATTTAAAGTGAGCAAGATGAATTGTGGAATCTGCCTGGAGCTCACTTCTGGTGTCCCGTTTGTATGTGATGGTGCCTGCGCACAACACTTTCATCCGTCCTGCACTGGCCTCTTAAGTGAATCCGTACGTGACTTACGAAGATTTTCCCAGTTAAAATGGTTTTGCAAGAATTGCGAAAAAGCATCAACTTCACTTATAATCAAGGAACTAAAATCAACAATTACGGATTCCCTGGCACTAATGAAAGCCGAACTAATGAAAGAGTTACCTTTTACGGAGAAAAGGTTGTTGCCACGACTAATATCCGTGCCTTAGAGTCAACACGCACACAGTTATACGAAGGCACTCATCTCGGACAACACTCACACATGCAACGGGAAATACTCGATAATCGCAACAGACCACTACTGCGAGGCACTAACACTGATGACAATGGTATTAAGATAAAAACCGTGGCTAAACCTGAACCTATTTGGCTATTTTTTACCAACATCAGTCCTGATGTGACTCCCGACGATATGGCAAATTTGGTTAAATCTAAGCTCAATACAAATGATATACATGTTCGCCGGTTAACCAAGTATGATGCGGATCTGAGCCGACTAACATTCGTTTCCTTCAAAGTCGGCATCCCATCAACTTTGAAGAATGTGGCTCTGTCTCAAAATACTTGGCCAGCTGAAGTTGCGTTTCGTGAATTTACCGATTACCGTTCGCAACGGGGTTTCAGTTTCCATACCAACCACACGCATTGCACCAACATCAACAGCAACCACCGGCTCCACAGTCACCGCCACTAATCGACGCACAATCACCAATACTCACCTCATCGCCCCGCATCTTTCGTCCCCATCATCACCAGTATCCCCGACACTGCATTACAATCTACGCAGCTAAACCATCAACCCACCATAGACGAACATTTTGCTGCAACGTCTACAACAATACGTACATCAACGCCAGCAACAATACCAACAACAACAACAATAGTAACAACAGCAACTACAACTAATTCAACAACATCAATATCAACAGTAGCAGCAGTATGTGCAATGCCTGCATTTCCGTCTACATCGACTGTTATGGTCCCGTCTACTATTGCTCCCTTTCTCGGTCATACGCAACATTCAACAACACTCAATATTTACTATCAAAACATTCGTGGTGTGCGTACCAAAGTTAATGAATTGCGGTTATCTATATCGGAGTCCGACTACAACATCATCATACTCGCCGAAACCTGGTTGGATGAGAACATTCCATCCTCGCTTCTATTCGGCTCTGAGTATACAGTAACCCGCGGCGATCGTACGGCATACAACAGTTCTCTCTCTCGGGGCGGAGGCACTCTCATCGCAGCATCTCGTCATCTAAACACCTGTGAGGTTACACCGCCGAGCGCTTGCCTCGAACAGTGCTGGTTACAAATCAAGCTTCCTTCCTGCTCTATCTTCATCGGTGCAATCTACATACCCCCTTCTCTTGCCAAAAATCAAAATACGCTCAGTGCACTTGATGGAACGATCGATAGTATAGTGTCGAGGATGAAAAAACATGATCGTATGCTACTTTTTGGAGACTTTAATCGAGCGGATATTTCATGGATACACGACACAAACATCAGTACTTTCGTGCACAAGTTTCCCCTACATCCGTTGATGCGTTTTTCGACATTATTCGTTTTTATAACTTGCGTCAGCTCAGTGGCATTTTAAATTATCGGAATGTGCAATTAGACCTAATTTTCTACTACTCTCCTCATGATAACTACGCGTCTCACGTCAGTGTTCCTTCATTAGCCGCTTCTCCTCTATTACCTGAAGATCAGCATCACCCAGCATTAGAATTGTGTACTTCTATTAATCACATATCCGTTAATCAATTGTTGTCTCGTGTTAGGAGTAATTCAGGGAACCTCAATCGCTCATATAATTTTAGAAAGTGTGATTTTCAAAACCTAATAATTTGCTGTTAGATACCGATTGGTCCCGTGTGCACTCGGCACCTTCGCTGGACGAAGCGGTCTCTATTTTCACACAGTTAGTGTCTTCAGCTTTCCCATTGTGCTGTCCTTTACATAAAGCCCCTTCTTTTCCTCCTTGGACCAATTCAATCCTTAGATCCATGAAACGTGATAAGCAGCGCTATTTACGCGACTATCGGGAATACCGCAATCCATACACTAAACGACTGTTCAAATATGCAGCAACGGCGTATCGCATTTATAATCGGGCCCGTTATAAGTCCTACATAGCTTTCTTTTTTCTACATATTGTCCTTAAAACCTTCTTATTCTCCTGGCCCAGATGGTATACCTGCAATCATCCTTAAAAAGTGCACCAACGCTATTGCTCCCATAATGACATTCATTTTCAATCTCTCCTTTCAACATGAATGTTTCCCTACTCTATGGAAAACAGGTTGGCTCCGTCCTATTTAAAAAAAGGCAGTAAATCTGAAGTAAGCAACTATCGTGGTATTTCCCTACTTCCCGCTAGTGGCAAGGTATTGGAAATCATCGTTCATTCTGAGCTTTTGTTTTTATCGAAGCAGTATATAACGTTTAATCAGCATGGATTTATGCCAAAACGTTCCACTACCTCTAGCCTTATGTCGTTCATATCAAATTGTTCCAGTACTTAGATACAGGTTACCAAGTTGATACAGTGTATACTGATATTAAATCTGCTTTTGATAGAGTATTTCATAAACTATTGTTGATGAAGCTCTCTAAATTAGGCTTATCTACGTCTTTCGTTCACTGGATTGGGTCTTCTTCTTCTTCTTCTTCTTCTTTGGCTCAACAACCGATGCCGGTCAAGGCCTGCCAACCCACTTGTGCCTGGCTTTCAGTGACTTATTGATTTCCCCCCATAGCAGGATAGTCAGTCCTACGTATGGCGGCACGGTCTATTTGGGGCTTGAACCCATGACGGGCATGTTATTAAGTCGTACGAGTTGACGACTGTACCATGAGACCGGCTCAAGGATTGGGTCTTACCTCTCTAATAGAAATCTTCATTGAAGCTACGGATCGTCCTTTCTTTACCGTTTTCCAATTCTTCTGGTGTCCCTCAAGGAAGTGTACTAAGTCCCCTCTGTTTCTGTTTTCATAAATGACATCAGTTTTATTCTCCCATCTCCTAACCTCCTTCTATATGCAGATAACATTAAGTATTTGTTCCAGTGATGCAAGAGGATGATTGCAGCGCACTCCAATCTTTCTAACTCCCTCTCTCATGGTGTGCGTCAAACTTCTTAGATCTCTGTCCTAGTAAATGTAGCGTGATCTTTTTGTCGTCGTCATTCCCTCTTATTCACGATTATGTCTTAATAACACTGTTATCAACAGGGGTCATGTGTTCGCGATTTAGGTGTTATGTTAGACGAAAGGCTATCATTCGATAGTCACCTTGAATTGGTCATCTGTAAAGCTTATTCAAGGCATTGTATTGTTTCCTAGTGCGCCCTGTTGTTGAGTATGCTTCTGTTGTCTTCTGTACTAACAGGGCAGGTGGAATAACAAACTCGAAGGCGTGCAAAAGCGCTTCACTAGGTGCTTATATCGTCGCCTCTTTGGAAATTCCACCACCTCATTACGGTCATACAGTGATCGTTGCATCTTGTTCAATCTCGACACCCTCGAATCTAGACGAACTAAAGCATGTGTGTCATTTATCAGCAATTTGTTACGAGGGAATATAGATGCTCCAGACTTGCTATCCCAACTTAGTTGGTATGTTCCTTCCAGGGTTTAAGAAATCGGACTGCTCTTGAAATACCTTTCCGCAATACAGCTTTTGGCATTAACGACCCGTGGCTAATTTGTTTGCGTCAATTCAATGAACATTACCGCGATTTAATTTCTAATTTTATGTTCCGGCTCTTTTTTATTCTTTCTATTTATGTCTCTGTATTCTTAATTCTTTTTTGTTTTAATATTTTACTCTTATCCGCTGCTTATTCTCCTTTCACTATGGATTTCCATTCTGTTACATCCTTTTCTATTTCCCCTTAGTTTAGTTAAGTTACAGTTAGTTTAGTACCAATAGGGCTAACTAGGTTTTAAGCAATTGTATGTTCAACCTCAGAGGCAGACATATTGAAAATAATGAAATGAAATGAAATGAAATAAATGAAATAACGACCGTTTTCTAACGTACAAATCTTTACTTTATTAAAAAACGGATCGACCGATTATAAAAACACAAGCTTGGATTTTAGTAGTTTTTAAAAAACGCGGTCTATCGTTCGCTAACTTTTAAAGAGACCGTTTGTTCTGCGCACGGTGTATTTATCCTTTTTACCGCGATGGCCGTTGCGCCATCGCGTTACGCAGCGAACGTTGCCCTTTCTTAGATGTTCGAAATTCGAAGATCTATCTTTTCACCCTATCTAAACGTCTAAACCTATCTCCTGTCATTTTAGCTTGTTTACATTCCGCATGCCATAATAAAGGACACGCGGTTTGTCGGCACGGTTACTTGTAACATTCTCCCCCCGGTATGTCGCTCTCAGCGGCTTAGCTTCGTTGTGCCGACCTCCAATATAGCAACAATTACTGCCGATCTATCTAACAAACCATATTTGTCTGAATAGTTAAGCGCCGCACCTGATTGTCAGCAGCTCGATACACCTTTACAATTGGTCCCCTAGGCCAGCAGTTCCGCGGGTTGTTTCCATCCGCAACCAATACCAAGTCGCCTCATCTAATGGTTTCGTCTGCTTGTACTATCTCGATCGCTCGTTAGTGTTGGTAGGTACTCGATTACCATCTCTTCCAAAACATGTCTGCAAACTGTTGTGCTGATTTCCAGGATTTACGCACGGACGGTTAAGGGAGATTCAGCTTCATCTCCAAGTGGAATTTGTCAGGGGTCCTGAGTTAACGATCAGCTCCACTTCACTCAACCTAGCCCGTAATAGCTCATCGGTGGGGTGATGAGGAAGATCAAGGAGGCAAGCGTCTTTTTTATTGATTGGATCAATCTCTCCCATGACCCACCAATGCAGGTGGGTTAAAATACCACTTTGTCCCGGGTTGCACAAACTCTGCCATCAACCGATCCACATCAATCAGTGCAGCAGCTTCCTTCAGTTCACGAGATGCGCCTACAAATTGGTGCCTCTATCACTAACGAACTCCAGTGGCATCCCTTTCTAGCGGTGAAAATTGCGGATCGCGAAAATACACGAGTCTGTAGAAAGACTATGCGCAACTTCGATGTGTATTCATTGGTAGTGAGGGCAGGTGAAAATCACCACCCAGCGTTTTTTCGGTTCTTTTCCGACTGCTACTATCATCGGTCCGAAGTAGTCGACCGGTGTAAGAAAATGGATGCTGGTAGGCAGCTAGCCGTTGGTACGGAAGGTCTCCCATAGCAGGATTTTGCGGAGCGGTTTTATATACCTTGCAGTATTGACAACAGCGTCTTACTCGGCTATAGAGCTTCGGAACGTGATATTTAAGTCGTATTTCATTGAGTGCTGTTTGATGGTTCGCGTGTCGATATTTCTCGTGATACTAACTAATTATTAGATCGGTGGCATAGGGTATTAGGAATTTTACCAGTCGTTTGGTGTCATCGCCAACCCACATGCATTTCTCGATTCTTCCCTTCAATCGCAGGACTCTGTTTTCATCGATGAAAGGGCTCAGTTAGTATAGCGGGCTAGTCTTTTTGAGTGGCTTTTTCCAAGGCGACATTGAGCTCGATATCGCTTAACATCCCGATTTCATCCGCATATGCGTCTCTCTGAGCTTGTCGATAAATTGCATTTTCAGCTTGTAACAGTTCATCTGCGTAAGCTTTCTCGTTGTTTCGGTTACCCTTTCGAAATTGTGTTGAAGCGGCATACGTATGCAAATGCTCGTAGCAGTCGCTGCCACTTAGAAAAAACGAGTGAACTGTATCTCTCTTCTCTTCTTTGGCTCAACAACCGATGCCGGTCAAGGCCTGCCAACACTTGTGGGGTGGCTTTCAGTGACTTATTGATTTCCCCCCATAGTAGGAAAGTCAGT